>NC_068984.1:146003774-146015790 GCF_001194135.2 Octopus bimaculoides | reverse complement strand
ATATATATATATATATATACGCACACACACACACGCACGCACACTCTCTCATAGTTTGAGTTCTATCTTGTATATATTATCAATAAACGTAAAAGATGCTGAGTAACTCAAGGGCCGAGCATTTCGTGCCAATACACAAAACTCGAGCTGCTTCGTAATTTCTGCCGAATAATAATAGTTTCAAATTTTGCCACCACAAGAGCAGCCATATATGGAGAAGGGGATGAATCGATTACATCGAACCCAGTGTAGTAATTTTATCGATCTCGATTGGATGAAAGGCAAAGTTCAACTAAAGGCACAAAGCCTGAAATTGTGAGAGAAGGAGTCAAGTCGATTACATCGACCGCAGTGCTCAATTGGTACTTATGTTATGTTATCGACCTTGGCAGAATTTGAACTCAGAACATTAAGACAGACAAAACGCCATCAAGCATTTGGTCCGGAATGCTAACGATTCAACGCGCGCGCACACGCACAGAGACGCCAAATTCTGGAGTAAACCGTATAAAGGGAGATAATTATGTCATTCTATTCTTCTCCTCAGCCAATCCCGTTTTTTTTGTTTTTTTTCTTTTTCAGAGGCCAATTAGCGTTTGATTAGAAACATAACACGACGCTTACCAACAATAAAAAAGAAATTTAATACCTTAGAATATGACAGTTATACATACATAAAAATCTATCTGATGCAGTGGATAGTATATAAAAAAACAATTAAGAGATTTGCATTTCTGTGTCCCTACCCCAGTGCGATGTATAAAAGGAGTGGCCATCGATTTGTGTTATATTTTATTTACTTCTTTCATTTTTTTTTTTTACCATTTTATAAAGTTTATTTTAGCAAATTGTGTTCTTTTCAAATAAATTTGAAATGTATTGTTTTTATACTTAAGTCGTTTGATAGTTTCTGTTTTTTTTTTACAATATTCATCATTTCGTTTTTATAAACTATACCAAAGTTAAAATAACGATGGAACAGAGATAATCCAACAGATATACTCTCTTTCTTTCTCTTCTTATTTTTTGAATAGTCTTTTATTGCATTTCGTATAACCTTTATCCCTTTTGATACCAACCCACCTGAGTCGGCCCTTTGGTTCTACGATACAAATTTATTGTTTTTAAATCATCTAAATCAAAAATTTCTATCAAAATTCATGTTTTTGGATACAAGATTAACAATGACAAAGTTATTTGACTAAATTCTTCATTATTCTCAAAATTAATTGAGACAAAGGCTGCATATTTCAACAGAAATATGATGACAAAAGGGTTAAAATGGTGTAAAGTTGATATGTAAAAAGAAACCCCACCAAAATGCTGTTTAGAAACCCTACAGCTCTCTAATGATTAATCTGTCAATCAAAGAATATTTTTAAAGAAGTAAATTCATAAGAGATTAAATGAAACTACTAGAAATTGAGCCTCGATAAATCTTGAACGTAGAAAAATCTATTTGCATAGTAAATAGTTCGTCTGTGATCTGTTGCTGAATTCCAAGTAAAATCTTATTGAAATCGGACTCACATGCAAGGGGCCGGCGTTGGTTGCATCCATGCACAGACATTCTGGAGACTGCATCTAAAATTAGGTCATTTTTACTGCTTATCAATATTTCTCTTAGCAATATTGTTACAACCAACCAAACACCGATTTACAAACGTACTTCCCTCTCTTCGCTTCTTTATGTCTCGGCAGCAATGCCTTCTGCTCTTTTCAACTACTTCGCTGCATAACCTCTCTTCTTCCACTTCAGTCACAACGTTCTTCTTGTCATATTTACCGTGTCTCTTACCTCCTTGAATCTGCCTAAAACACTTCAGCAACATATTTCTATCCAGAAATGGAAAGCAAAATTTTGGGGACGTATGTTTATTTATGTCTATACCCCTGCACACAACCTGTCCCCGACGAATCTCTCCCCACAACTTATTTTCCTCACCCACCTCCTTCTCCACCCATATTCCCTACTCACTGAATTCCCCTCCCTCTATCACCCTCTCTCTCCTTGCACACTCCACCCTCTTACCCACCCAGTCATCCTGTTCAGTCCTCTCTACCACTTCACCTATATTCCTCTCCTTGACGATATTGCCAGACCCATCTTCAACATCATGTTCTGTCTCCTCTCTCTCTTCTACACGAGGCAATCTCCCGCACAGCAACACACCTGTATCTGCCCAGACCATTCTGTAACCTCTCATCACCTGGCATAAAGCCACTCCCCACCCTTCATCGATACTGGACTTTGTCTTGTTACTTGGTAGCCCCATTGGTGTGGGTGCAATGTAAACAGCCCTCAATACACTCCATAAAGTGGTTGCTGTTAGGAAAGGCATTCAGCCATAGGCACCATGCCAAAGCAGACACTGGGGCTTGGCACAGCCCTTTGGCTTGCCAGCTCCTGTTCAACTGTCCAACCCATGCCAGCATGGAAAACAGACATTAAATAGGGACTGTGATGATGATGATGATGATGATGATAATGATGACAATGATTTTAGGCAGGTTCTAAGTGAATGGAATTCTCCCTCTATTAACATTTGTGTTTCTTTTCTCACTACTTGTTAAACGGTGTTGGTTTGTCTACGTCCACACAACATAGTAGTTCAGTAAAAGAAACTGATAAAGTAAGTACCAGACTTAAGAAGAAAAAAAAACAAAAACTAGTGGGGTTGATTTATTTAACAAACCTCATCAAGGCAGTGCCCCAGTATGGCCGCAGTCCAATTACTGAAACAAGTAAACAGTAAAAGATATAAGGAGTGGACTTTTTATTTTTTTAATAAATTCCATGTTTGGAATGATCATGCTGATATTTTGGTGTTGGAATAATAAAATCTTTGACTGACCAATGCTGCTAACAGAGAATCATTATTTCCCACAAGTCTTGGGAATAAACTGAAAAGAAACAAGATTCTTTTCTACTCGAGGCACAAGGCCCGAAATTTGGGGGGAGGGGGTAGTCGATTAGATCGACTCCAATACGCAACTGGTATTTAATTTATCGACGCCGAAAGGATGAAAGGCAAAGTTGACCTCAGTGGAATTTGAACTCAGAACACAAAGACAGGTGAAATACCTATTTCTTTACTGCCCACAAGGGGCTACACACAGAGGGGACAAACAAGAACAGACAAACGGATTAAGTCGATTATATCGACCCCAGTGCGTAACTGGTACTTAATTTATCGACCCCGAAAGGATGAAAGGCAAAGTCGACCTCGGCGGAATTTGAACTCAGAACGCAGTGGCAGACGAAATACCGCTAAGCATTTCGCCCGGCGTGCTAACGTTTCTTATTTTTTTATCGTCCACAAGGGTCTAAACATAGAAGGGACAAACAAGGACAGACAAAGGGATTAAGTCGATTGCATCGACCCCAGTGCGTAACTGGTACTTAATTTATTGATCCTGAAAGGATGAAAGGCAAAGCTGACCTCGGTGGAATTTGAACTCAGAACACAAAGACAGACGAAATACTGCTAAGCATGTCGCCCGGTGTGCTAACGTTTCTGCCAGCTCGACGCCAAACACAAAACAATATTACAAAGTGAATGTATTGTTGTGAAGAGAAGGAAAGAAATATCATATTTCAAACCTATCTGTTATTGAAGACAGAAGGGTGCATAGTCAAGTGGTTAGGGTGGTGCACACATGATCGCAAGAATGTGGTTTCAATTCTTGGATAGGACAGTGCATGGTGTTCTTGAAAGGAAAACACTTCATTTCATGTTGCTCCAGTCCACTCGGCTGTAAAATGGGTCACCCTGTGATGAACTGGTGTCCAATTCAAGGGCAATGTTATGATCTTGGCCCCTAATAAGCCATGGAAACTGAGTAATCGACCCTGCAAGTCCAAGGACTCAAGACAATAATGACCAGGAGGTTTAATAATGATGATGATGATGAAAAGGAATAAGATTGACACATAAATCATGATGGGCCACGATCGTGGCCGTCAGGCACAGGTCGACAGGCCACGATCGTGGCCCAGACAGATGCATTTAATTTACGGGCGTTTGTTGGGGTTTAATGTCACTCAAACGCTTCGATACCCCCCAGAATGCAAGAGGACTAAGAGTTCAACTAATGACTTTTCAGATGATGTAAAACTTGTCACCAGCTTTATGGGTTAAAAAGACAAACGTCTAGATGTAAACGTTCTCTTTCGACCTGTACTGATACAAAGTAATTATAATACCTTTAACACATCAGAAAAGATGGTTTTAAAAATATTGGATTGCTAAAGGGAGAGGGCCATAAATTAGTTCGATTCCCCCACTCCACCAAAAAAAAAAAAAAAAAGGAAAAAAACCCAGCGTTCACATACTCTCTCCACAACACTAATATCAAGAAGTTTTCTTGTGAACGCGACCTGGGCATTACTGTCAGCAGCGATTTGTGCTGGACAAAGCACATCTCTAAAATTGTCAAGAAGGCCGAGGGTGTCTTGGCATTACTCAGCAAGACCTTTGTCAGCCGCTCCCCCCGGCTATTTATTTAAGGCTGTATATGGCAATGGTGCGGCCACACTTGGAATTTGCATCACCAGTCTGGAACCCCTATCTTGCTCAGGACATTGACCTCCTGGAAACTGTTCAGAGACGTGCAACCAACCGAATACCCCCCAATAAGGCATCTACCACACTCTGAACGGCTTGCTTCTCTGGGCTCCGACGTCTAGCAGCGGACTTGTTTATAAACCCACGAAATTATTAACCATTGTGCTAACAACCACCTTGAGCACCTTTCTGGGCTCCATAACACACATGGGCAGGCCTCCTACAAAGTCAGAAAACAGGACAGCTCCCATGACTTTCGGAAACATTTTATCACACTCAGAGTTGCTGAAGTATGGAACAAACTCCCTGCATCAGTTGTTAGCTGCCAAGACATTGCGTCCTTTAAATCCTCCATGCTTCCTGAAATTCGCCAACACTACACCTGATATCTCGCCACTTCCATACGCATGCACACATGTATATTATGACTCATACACTGTTCACTTTCCTGACTTATGTACATAATTCTATGCATTGTACATGCACCTTTGATGAGTTGTAGTGCAACTGAGCACTGTACACAATAATTTCACTATTATTATTATTATTATTATTATTATTATTATTATTATTATTATTATCATTATTATTATTATTATTATTATCATCATCATCATCACTATCATTGATTTTAATCCTTTCCAATGTTATTTTAATTGACACAAAAAGTGCTTTTATCGGTTTATTTTACGGGGTTCTGTTAGTTCTGTTCTTCACCTACAACTTCTTATCGTTTTTGAAATTTGAGTAAATTCTACCTTTTTTTTTTAGAGATATGACACTGAAATACCAAGAGGGAAAAAAATGAAGGAATTTATCTGACAATGCAATATAAAGAAAACGCAATTGATTCAAACAAAGGAAAAACAAAACAACCGCAATAACAATAAATGACAACAATAAACCGATAACAAATTATAAAAACTCACTTTTGGGGAAATCAAATCTCAACCAAAATTGAGAAAGATATGTAGGAAGGGAGATAACTGATGGAGGCTGATTATGAACTAATTTTAACTGAGCCGATAAGTTACACAACCAGTCAAGTTAATTATAATAAAAATTAAATCATATTAATAGCAGTAATGCTTCACTCACCAACGTGACACAATCGTGAGTTTATAGACACAGTTTACTCTCACGACCACGGCCATTGTTTGTACAGCAATGACTCTGAGCTTGACTTGTAGCGTGACCTCTCTGACCAAGTCTATGTCACCTCTAGCTATCTCTTCTCCGTCTGTCAGTCCAACTACATGTGTCATTTCGTTTCGGATCCTGTACACTAAATTCTTCATCAAGTCCTTTTCTCTCTCCAACGGCACCACCATCACTGCCTGAATTCCTTACTCGTAAATATTGATCTATGGAAGTTCCAACTAAACGACAACTATATAAGTCTAGATTAGCAATTATTTGAAGGCCGAGTAAACGTAATTAACTCTGTTGTTGATCCTCTTCTTCTGACTAATTTATTAACAAACAAAAGCAGATCAGTTGACTCGACTGAAACATTTAATTTTAATGGCTCAGTCACCCTGACTGTAAATAGGTTACATAAACACCCAGTTTTGCTATAGATTACTTCCCATATATTAATGCAACTATTACTACAGTACTAAAGTATTAATAGGCTTAAAATGATGAGCGTAGCATCTATTATCGACGAGACAACTCAAAATCAAAAGCTTCAAATAAGGTCATGCAATATTTGCTAAAAGGGTGTTCTGAGAAACCCTTCAATTTCATTTTTTTAAAAATCTGGACTTCGATAAGACAGAGGTCTTGTAATGAAATTTAATGAAAATTTATAATGGAAAGAGAATGGTATGCACCAGACTCATATTCTGATTTGGCATGGTTTTCTACGGTCGGATGCCCTTCCTAATGCCAACCATTCTAAGAGTGTAATGGATGTGCTTTTGCCATTTGTGTGACACTGATATCTGCCACGACTGGGATTTTGCTTCAACTTACAAATTTCCTGATAAGCAAGCGGTCATATTTTGTTCACTTTCTTTTTCATATGAATCGACCCTCATCTGCATGTGTATAGATCATGGTGTACCTATGCATGTAGACACATGTGGGTACATACATACATAGATATGTGTGTGTATACACTGACGGATTCGAGGGTTTCATTTATTTACAAGTTGATTTCTTAACTTCACTAGAGTGAAATGGTGATGCTTAAAAAAAAAATAATAATTCAATTCCATTAAAAGGCATAGATAAGCAACACATTGTAAGCCATACTTTATAATTTGTGGAAAAATTTATCTGTGCACAGGGTATGCATTATTCATTATTATTATTATTATTATTATTATTATTATCATTTTACTTCCCAGAACATTCGGTCTTGTTTGTTCTGGTAGATTCTGTGAGAGTGGACAGCAGCCTGCTGTCAGAGATCTGCACGTTTTCTTGCCAGGTAACAATTTACCAAAGACTGATTCTACTTTCCTTGCAGACATCAGCTCTGCTGGTGTATTCAGGTTCAGTGTCAAACGGTTCACTCTTAAAAATTCTTGTAGAGCTATCTCCTCATCTGTGACTTCCTTATTTGATTTTCTAAGGACTTTTGAAGGTATCAACAAAGCGTTCTGTCTCTCCATTAGATCTGGAATGGTATGGTGCCATAGTTATATGTTCTATGGTGAACATTTCACAAAATTTTTTTAATTCAACAGACACAAATCACATTCCATTGTCAGACACTATCTTGTCTGGGATGCCAAATCTTGCAAACAATTTGAGTAAAAAATTGATCACACTCGAGGAGGTTGGTTTTTTTATACTTGTGAATTTCAGGCTATTTTGCAAAACTATCAACTACCACTAAGTAGTATGAGCCATTTGAAGGACCAGTGAAATCGATGTGTAGTCTTGACCACTGAACAATGTTTACCTTTTTTTGTGAGCAGTTTTTTATTTTGTTTTGATTTACAAACAAGTGTTCCACTCGGTTTTACTGCAATTTTTTGTTTCACTCCTTCGGCCTCATTTCAGTCATTGATTGAACTGACTATATTTCCACACGGAACACATATGGGTGTATTCCATACTTTGAATAGTTCCATCCACTATGTGCCGAATAGATTACGTGAGTTTTAATCTTTACACATTAATCTTTACCTTTTTTGTTTGTAAAACATGCAAAACATGGGTTTATTTCGAGATTTTTGTTGTGGTTTTTAGAAAACACTTTATCTTTATTCTTACTGCTTCACACTTACTTTACTTACGAGCAATCTTTTACTTCCAATTTCCTCTGTGTTGTGTCTTAATTTGACTATCCTTTCACATTCTTCTGATACTTGCTGTAAGATTACATCCTGGTTTTGCGAGAATTCTAGTTCTAAATTCTGCCTATTTTTCAGCAGTAAGTCCCTGTGTAAAAATCAGGCATTTGAACATATCTGGTGTTAATTCATCCAGCTTAAACTTCTCATATTCCCTGCTAACTCTACCTGCATATCTGATGTAGTCCTCATCATTGTTTTTCTCTATGTTCAAACACTTCCAACGTGTGTCGAACAATGAACTTTTTTCACTGAAACTTTTACATAATATGTTTATTGTGTCATTAAAGTTTGTGTCTGAAAGGTTTTCTTGGGAGTATATAATAACTGTATCATTCATGTTCTGCTGCCACCAATTCTCTCAAGATTAAGTGCGTTTTCATCTCATCATTCTAATCTTTACCATTCTTTCTCCAAGATTTGCTCATATCTTCTGTAGAATGCTTCGAAGGTAATTCCTTCGTCAGGTTCGTATTTGAACTCTGTTATGGAGTTTGAGACAAAGTCTGTCGAGAACACTTTTTCTGGCATTCCTGACAACTTCAGTAATTGCAGCATTTGTTGCTATAATATTGTTGTTGTCGTTGCTCCTGTTGTATCTGCTGCTGTTGTTCTTTCAGTTGCTGTTTTTGCAACTCAAGCAAACCTGCCAACAAATTTTCCATAATTTTACAATTTTTTTCCCTAAAATTTGCACAACAAAACTTATGAATCATTTACTATGAAGGAGAAATGAAATATTGTTGAATATGCATTTGAACGTGGCAATAGAGCTGCTGGAAGGCATTTTAACGTTAATGAATCCAATGTTCGAAATTGGCATAAACAGTACGACAAACTTAAAACTGTACCTTGTAATAAACGTGCCAATATTGGTAAATCTGCAAAATTCCCTGAGTTAGAGACTGAACATTATCATTTGATATGTAACAAATGTGATGAAGGTTTTGGTGCAAGCACCACCGAGATAAGATTACGTGCTTGTCAGTTATTTAAGACCAAATATGGTGCTGACAGTATGGACTTTAAAGCTTTGTTAAACTGGTATATATATATACATGACGAGCTTCTTTCAGTTTCCGTCTACCAAATCCACTCACAAGGCTTTGGTCGGCCCGAGGCTATAGTAGATGACACTTGCCCAAGGTGCCACGCAGTGGGACTGAATCCGAAACCATGTGGTTGGTAAGCAAGCTACTTACCACATAGCCACTCCTGCACCTTTTTAGTTAAGTTATGTTCAGGGAAATCTTATTTTAGATATGGTTGCAACAGAACAGCTGCACATTGCTCCTAATTGTTGGTAGCTCACAGCAATGTCAAGAATGGTATTAGTCCGGATGTAAATTGTAAACATTTACATCCTTTTCGTTACAATCTCATAACAAAACAAGAAAAACAGATAAAAATAAAACCATACAATTAAGATTATCCAAATCATTACATTTTTACAGTCAAGAATATCCTTATCGCTTTGTACGTCAATGGTGCTCTGAAAAATAAATAAGCAGGGGTGGGAGACGATTATTCAAGACCCAAGAGCACCTCCTGGGAGTCTCCGGGGAACTTGATTGTTTTATATGAGAAACCATTATGGTATAGCCCAACACGCTTACCACACACATGCAAGCATGCGCATGCATACACATGCACGCACACCCACATACACACACACACACACACGTGTGAGTCACCTGCTATGGTAATGAGGTCACTGTCACTTGTTATCAAAGTAGGTCGCAAGACTTTTGATGCATATTTAGAGATAAACACCACCATATTGGCCATGACTTGTCTTGTTTAGATTATGTTTGTATATACTCTGACGACCTCAATTACTTCAACGAACCCTTTCCCGGCCAACAACACATCTCCTTTGCCTGCTCCATCATTGCATTCTACTCGGAAGAATTTGTACCTGGATTCCCTGTTCACAAGAAACCTAGCCTTGCTGTCCTCAATCTTCTATTCAGTCCACATCTACTCTACCGCCTCCCTCAGTAGAACAGGATCGCAAGAGCACAAAGAGCCAACTCTTTGCCTTCATTCCCAGCAGAGCCCAACTTGCAGCCGAACCTTCTGAGCACACATTGGCCTGACTGGGCACAGCTGGACACACTGTGATCTATCTTCTTCTCACATATAATGTCCTGGTCATTGTCAGCAATGATAAATGAACATTATTATTATTATGATGAACTGGTAGAATCGTTAGCACACTGGGCGAAATGCTTAGTGGTATTTTGTCTGTCGCTACATTCTGAGTTCAAATTCTGCCAAGGTCAACTTTGCCTTTCATCCTTTCAGGGTTGATAAAATAAGTACCAGTTGAACACTGGGGTCAATGTAATCGACTCATCCCCTCCCCCAAAATGGCTGCCTTTGTGGCAAAATTTGAAACCATTAGTATTATTAAAGCACCCCCTACACTCTCGGAGTGGTTGGCGTTAGGAAAGGCATCCAGCTGTGGAAGCATTGCCAGATCAGATTGGAGCCCGGTGCAGCCTCCTGGCTTGCCAGACCTCAGTCAAATTGTCCAACCCATGCCAGCATGGAAAATGGACATTAAACGATGATGACGATGATGATGATGATTATCATTATTATGACTTTGCTTCATTCCAGCAGCCCTTTAATTTCTCCCAAACCTACCTTATAGTGTACCAACTTTGATGGTGGCATCCTTTAAATCTTGAACCTGACAGAGGGATGGAATTTCTATTGGTGGATGGGTAGCTTGAGTAGGTGACATTTTGGCCCAGCTGCTTTCGTACTATGATATCACATGTTTTAATGTTTCTATCTCTCACGCCCATTCTCTCTTTGTTTTTGTGTGTGAATGTCTTGTCATGTATATACAATGTTTCTCTCTCTCTCTCTGGAGGTGTATATTTCTGTGTGTGTGTGTGCCTCCAGTGTCAAAAAAGTATTGTCACCAAGAGCAGACAGAATATTTAGTCAGCCATATCTATTTATCTCATTCCAGTGAGCCATATCAATTTGTCTCATTTCAGTCAGCCGCGTCGCTTTGTCTCATTTGGTGTTCGTTTTCTATATCAGAAAGAAACAAGATTCATGCAATCATTCGGCAGCAATCAGTGGGCTCTGACATACAGCCAGATGTTTCCATAGTAATTAATTACTAATTACTATCAGTCATTAATGACTGATCAGGCTGGGGCAGAAGCAGATGTCCCTTTCTCCCAACCCCACACTTCAAGCAAAACAGGCTGCATGTCAATAATTGTCAAAGAATGCATAAATACATATGAAAATGTGTGTGTGTGTCCAAAATGTATTTACATACATTAATAATTATAAAGTCTGTGTTTATTAAAATGCTTTCCATTTTCAAACTTTAGTAGAATCTACAGAGAGAATTTCTTTCTTTCTCTTAATGAATGCCTCTTTTCAAACTGATGACCATTATTTTTGTGATGCTCGATATGAAGGAACACCATATGCCCACGGGCATATGGTGTAGTGGCTACTAACCCCAAAATTCTGAGTTCGATTCCAGGCAGTGACCTGAATAATAATAACAATAACAACATATAATACCTTAGGAATGAGAACCCAGGTTCGAAATTTCCCCAAGACACCTGATGAAGGCTGTAGGGTATATCAGCCGAAACGTTGTGTTAACAACAAACAAGATGAGGACAAATATCAGTCAAATGTAAATAATGTAAATAATGTACATAATTCCTCACCTCTTAAATTTAAAAACTGTATAGCCTAGTACTTATTCTATTGATCTCTTTTGTCGAACTGCTAAGTTATAGGGACATAAACACAACAGCATCAGTTGTCAAGCGAGGCTGGAGGCACAAATGCAGACACATAAAACACACACAGACAAACACATATATATATACGACAGGCTTCTTTCAGTTTCCGTCTACCAAATCTACTCACAAGGCCTTGGTCAGCCTGAGGCTATAGCAGAAGACACTTGGCCAAGGTGCCACACAGTGGGACTGAACCCGGAACCATGTGGCTGGTAAGCAAGCTACTTACCAACACAGCCACTCATGCACCTTCGCTAGCCACTAAACCTGTTTTTAATTTTCTCTCCCTGTTTATTTCTGTGTTCCTTTCGGTTGAAGAGCATAGGCTCGAAACGTAAAAGACTTTCTC
>NC_068984.1:145999207-146003471 GCF_001194135.2 Octopus bimaculoides | reverse complement strand
ATATATATATATATATATATATATACATACACACACATATACATACATACATATATATATATTTTGGTAACCTATCTTTTGTTTCTCTCCATTATTTCTTCTGTGTGTGTGTGTATGTATATATATATATATATATATATATATACACACACACACATATATATATATTTTGGTAACCTATCTTCATGAGCAGCCGTCGAAGTTTACTATATATCTTACTACAAATTTCATACTTGACGACCTAACGCCATAACTATATATATGTGTATATATATGTGTATATATATGTGTATATATATATGTAACTAGACTTCCTCCCCAATGCCTGTATTACTCATTTTCTGTTTAGCCATGCATGTCTATTGTTTATCTCCCAATCACTCCATCTTCTCAATTCCTGCTGTACATTGTTTCCAATGTAACTAAGAATCCTATTACCCCCTTCTCTCACCTTGTCCCTAACAGCCCTTTCATTGGCAGAGGAAACCCTTATTTCTCATTTCCTCAGTCAACCCTTTCATCACTCAACAACGTTTTTTTAGTCTATGCTTACATGGCTACATTAAACCATTTCTGTCCAGCCTAATCTACCATTTCCCCCCTCCACCTCCTTTACTGCCAGTCACCACCCCATGTCAATCTGACTGCCACTCTACTCTTGCTCCTCCTCTCCTGTATAACATAGGCCTCAGTCATCACCCTGTTGTTTGGGTCACACCACACTCCTGCATATATCTGCATTGCCTTTGATATATTCACACCTATCTCAGAAGGCTGAGTACTCCTATCACCCCACTGCTTAATGCACTTCCCTCTCAACCCCTATCCTCCATGCTTTTCACCTTGTTAAGAAGCTGGTCAGTTTCCAGACATGGAGTTTTGTGGCACTTTTAGTAATGTCAAGGACATAGCGACCCCTTTGGTGCTGGTGCCATGTATTATAGGCTTAGTACACTTTGTAAAGAATATGGTTGTCAGGACTTTTTAGTCTGCATTTGGTAAACTGTGTGTTCAGCTGCCCACTGTGGTGAATGTGGCCTCCGTCACTAAGAATTCATCTGGACCATGAAATTAGGTGAGGACCAATTCCCACAGTGGCAAAGTCTTTCAAGTCTCTCCCTCTCTCTCTCTTTCTGTCTGCCTCACTAGTAACTTCTTACTGCTATTTCTATTTCTTGTGGCAAAGCCAGCTATTTATTTGACCACTTTCGGCTCTGTAGATTATATAAAGAACCCTTCGCACATGATTTTCCCAAACCTTCACATCACTTGCTCTGCTATTGACACTGTCGTACCACGTGAGATGACCAGCAGCTAAGCTAAGAAATTTCTCTTGTTTTTAATCTCTCATCATTCATTCATTTAACTTGTAATACTAACATGCTAACGTACTTGAGTTAAAATAACTCTAATAACTTTCGTAACTGCAATACACTCACCCATTCCTGCCCCCCACCACCTATAACGGAGATCTTTTCTCTCATACCGGAGATTTCTTCTCTCATACCGGAAATCTCTTCTCTTATACTGAAAACCCCTACAGGGTTTGCTGCACAAGACCTCTGTCCCCCACCTGCCCTCCCTCCCCATCACCAGCAATCATCCACACTATTACATGCACCAAAAGGGGATGTGCTACTTAGTAAATTAACAGACCCCCCTTACCCCTTTCTTTCTCTTTCTCTCTATATGCAATGGACTAACCAAGAGCAGCTCATTTACTCACTTAATTTAAACATTGATGTATTTTTATTCACAGCAGTAACACTTATATACTTACAATGCTTACATGGCACTCACCCCCAATAGGGGCAACAATTTTAACATGTTTGAATGATGGTAGTTTAAGGCGAGAACAACTGTTGTGACATGTCTGTTATCCAATGTTCAGTGAAACCTTTTCAGATGCTGGGTACCATCTCTCCTTCACATGTTCCCTCTCATGTCCCTTTCCCTTTCTCAGAGTTGGCACTGTCAATGTAGGTCTAGTGAGATTGTTGAGATGCTTAAACGGAGGCATGTTGATGTATGTTGAGGTAAAGTGGAGGGGAGCTTCAGCCAGGTTCCTCAAAGCAAGACACACAGGTATAAAATCTTCTGGGAAGGTAACAATGATGTGGTAGGGTGGATAAAGTCATAGAGGTAGTCAGAGTGTGCAACACAGTACTTAAGCTTAGGCTAGTCATGCAGAATGGTATAGCAACAATTATCTCTGCTTATGCCCTACAACCAGGCCTACCAAACGAACAGAAGGTCGACTTTTATGATGTTCTGCAGGCTACCTCAAAGACGAGTGACAATAATCTCATCTTCGTGGCTGGGGATTTCAATAGGGATGTCGGGCAACAGCCTGGTATCTTCCATGGTGTGCATGGGAAGACTACTGGAGTTCTGTAATGCAAATAATCTATTGATGTGCAAGAGAGGAGACTGTGCTGGTATGGTCATGTGATGTGTATGAATGAGGACAGATGTGTAAAGAAGTGCTGTGGAGGGAACCTGTGGTAGAGGTAGACCCAAGAAGACATGGGACAATGTGGTGAAGCATGATCTTCAAACTTTGAGTCTCACAGAGGCAATGACTAGTGACGGAGACTTTTTGTGATATGCTGTGCTTGAGAAGACCCATCAAGCCAAGTGAAATCACAGTTGTGGCTGATGCTGGTGTCACATAACTAGCACGTTTTGAGCGTTAGGCCTCACAAAGGCAAAGTGGCTGAGCTCATTTCGAGTGTTGGGCCTCACAGGATCAATGACTGAGACTTTTGAAGCACCTTTTGAGCATTGGGCCTCACAGAGTCAAAATGGCTGAGCTTCTTTCGTGTGTTGGGCCTCATGGAGGCAATGATCAAGACCTTTGGCATTATGTCATACTTGAGAAGAAGATCCATCAAACTGAGCAAAATCGTAGTCGTGACAAGTACTGGTGACACTCAAATGGCACTCATGCCAGTAGCACGTAAAAGCACCCATTACACTCTTAGAGTGGTCGGCATTAGGAAGGGCATCCAGCCGTAGAGACCATGCCAAATCAGACTAGAGTCTGGTATAGCTTTCTAGCTTGCCAGTCCTAGTGAAACTGTCCAACCCATGCCAGCATGGAAAACAGACGTTAAATGATTATGATGAATGCTTTTGAAGTTATTTCACTATTTGCTTTGACCAAAGGTGGCAATTTGTAGAATCCTTAGCATTTTGGTCCAAAATGGTTAATGGGATTTCTTCTGGGTTCAGATTTGCTTTCCATTCTTTCAGGGTGGATAAAAAAAGGTACCAGTTGGGCACTGGGGTCAATGTAATTGACTTTCTCCTCTCCTAAAAGTTGCTGGTTTTGTTCCAGAATTTGAAACCATTCTTTGTTTCAATCTTCCTTACAAAGTTTTAAAAGTTATTTCACAAAAGTTTTTCACTCCTTTTCATATTTCACTGTTTTATAAATTTTGGTATTTATTTAACTCTTTGCCATCTTTGTAGCCATCCAACCCAATAAAATACAATACATGCTGATAAAATCCATATTATATCATCTCTGTGTGCCTGTCTCTCTTTCTCCCTACCCACACATATGTGTGTGTGTGTGTGTGCAAAAGTAGGCATACAGTTATGAAAAAAGAAAACACGTACAATATTTTTGCTTATTGTTTGCTGCTAGGCGTAGGAGTAGCTGTGTGGTAAGTAACATGCCAAATTCAAAAGAAATCGCGCTCTCGCGTTCCTTCCTACTTCCCTAACCCAACACTTTTTACGGAAGTGATGTAAATAAACACACGTGGTTTCGGGACTAGTATCGAAAGATCGCCATTTATATAAAAAAAAAATCATAAGTTATGATAAAAGTATTATAGTTATGCTAAATATATTATTATGATGACTGACACTGGAAATATCAAAAATGAGGCTAATTTAAAGGGCTAATAGTTTTAATGAATTAATTATTATAACATTGATGTGATACTAACTGTATACCTGTTTTGCACCCCCCCCCCGTATACATACATATATATATATATATATATAGAGAGAGAGAGAGAGAGTGTGTGTGTGTATATATATGTGTGTGTGTATATATATGTGTGTGTGTGTAGGCATCAAGCTGTTAGATCAGGTTATGAAAGTTACAGAGAGGGTCATAGCCCAACTAATTAGGGAGTGAATCAATTTAGATGAGATGCAGTTTGGGTTCGTGCCAGGTAAAAGCACTACTGATGCCTTATTTCTAGTGAGACAGCTGCAGGAGAAATACCTAGCTAAGGATAAACCTCTG
>NC_068984.1:145991281-145997293 GCF_001194135.2 Octopus bimaculoides | reverse complement strand
ATATAGTCCATCTGGACCTATTTATATATTAAAAAATTGAAATAAGAGCTTTGACGCTAAATCCATATATATTAAAGTTTATTTACCTATGTATACATTTCTGTATCTTACCAATACATTTGGTAGATATCATTATATGAACATATATATATATATATATATATATATATATATATACACACACACACGTTTATATATATATATATATATATATATCCATTTTAGATTAAAAAAAACTTCTCATTGTACTTTGTTCGGGTCAAATTTCAAAGATAAAGACAATAAATAAATAGATGACATGAAATCACGTGCTTTGTGACAGAGGAAAGAATTGATCATGTGTTGAACTAGGAAGGGGGAAAAAAGAGAGACAAAGAGAAGAAGAGAGAGAGTGATAGGAAGGAGCGAGGGGGTAAGAAAAGAAAGAGTGAGAGGTAGGAGAGTAAGAAAGGAAAGGGCGAGGGTTGAGAAAGAAAGACAGGAAAGAGAGAGAGAGGGAAGAAAGAAAGTGAATTAGAACGGATGTAATGACTAAACAAACATTGAGGTAAAAAAAAAGGAAAAAAGTCATATGATCGAATTTAGGAGATTACTATATAAACAAGTAGCAACAACTGTTTTGGTTCCATCTGGGTAGTGACCTTCCCAACTAGAAGCATATGAACAAATATTGATAAAAAAAAAAGTAAGTTTTTTTGTTTCGTTTTGTTTTTATAACATCTTCAACAGTTCGATAGAAAAAAAACCACACAAAGAGATCCTCGACGATCCATGATTATTTATTAATTTTATTTGATCAGAGACAAAAACAACGTTTGTGGATGGAACAGGAGTGCCAAAGTTAATTAAATCGACTGCTGTTGTTGTTAACTTTAGATAAACTAATTATAATGAAGGATATACGATCGTCCCGTTTGTTTTTAGGCGATACCTATTATCGGGTAACTTGAGGGTAATTTAGTTGCTGTTTCTAGCATATGTAGCGGCGGTCACGTAGTTTCTCCCTCCCCTGGCTTTTGATTTTATTATTTTAGGTGTTTAATTTATGTCCTCGAAGTCGTTTATAGAATCACAGTCGAAGCCGGCAGGGTTTGAAACGAGAACTTTGAGGTACCAAATTAAACACACTTTGTTATTTAAATGTTGTCTATCTCCAATTTAATAATTACTTCTTCGTCAAAGGTATAAAGCCATAAGATTTTGTGCTATTTATATCTTTCTCCAGAGCAAACAAAAATAGAGGTTCAAAGTTATATAATTTTCATGATCACTGTATATTGTATATTTTCTCACTTCCGTATTGTAATTAGCACAAGCTGGCCTTCAACCTGCGATGGCTTTCTTGATGGTTTTTTCTCACTTGTGCTATGCTGCTTTTTATCACTATCCACTCCAAACCACTTTTAAATGTAATCGAGTTCTCCAAACCCTAACCCCTGAACGTCCAGTAAGTGGCGATTAAACACTCCCGGCTTTAACTGGAAGCTTTCGGCACCAACACAAATTCATGTTCTTCATAACAACACCATAGATTTAACGGCGATCTTTCGTATCTACGCCTTCTTTCGAATGGTTAGAAATAGCATCCAATTCTCCCTCGGTGGCAATCTTGGGCTTTAGGTCCATATAACTGCGGCGAACTGGCAGCATTATTTCGTTGGATACCCCGCCGAAATCAACTTTGCATTTCAAACCTTCGGGATGTCGATGATATAAAGTACCAGTCAAGTATTTGTGCCAATGTATTTGACTTGTCCCCTCCCCTCAAATTTCCTGGCCTAAAACCCAAGAGACTGGCGTCTGATCTTGGTCACTTAAACACAATGGAAACCAAGTAACTGGCTTTAAGAGTCCTAGGGCTCGAGAAAAAAAAAAGTCGTGACTGTGGTAAGAAGTTTGTTTCTCAACTACATAGTTCCGAGTTTAGTCCCACCGCGTGACACGGGCCGACATTGTGAGTAGATTAGTAGATGGAAACTGAAAGAAGCCCGTTCTATATATATATACGTTGTTGTTTATCCTTTTTGCCCCTTGTGGAGCATAGAGCCGGTTTCCCGGTCTCCATGGCATATGTGTTCCCCCCCAGCTGGACGGGACGCCAGTCCATCGCAGCTTTTACTCAAGAAACAGGAAGAAAGAGTGAGAGAAAGTTGGGGCGAACAACAGGAGTTGTTTCAGTTTTGTACGTTTTTGTCCCCATTTTCGTAAGGTGGGGAGTGTAAGAAAACTAAATTTGTGAGGGGAGAAAAAGACCCTAGAAATTTCAGAATATCATGATTTCCGTTGTATAAAACACTGGAATGCCTTTTCCTTTCCTGTAAGTTCTGTTACTTCGAAGGACCATCGTTTCAAGTCCCTTCCACATATAGGGCATTTGTATTTGGTTAAAAGAAACATTTTTTTTTATGGCGATCGCCAAGAAGTCCAAGTCCTTAGAAGCTCTTGTATCCTCGTCGTTGTTTCGCCTCAGGTCCGCCCTGATTGAGTTGATCGATGGCCAAAAGTATTTTAGCTGTGGCGATCGGTTATTTTTGTCACCCCTGCCATACCATAGCCTTGACTACATGAATCATTTGCGTTTCTCAAATTAGTAAATACCTGGAGGCCACGAAACGTTACTTCACTTTTCTCCTTCCCCACTTTCTATAGTTCTTTCTTTACCATAATGTTGGACGAGGTTAAAAACCCTCTTAATTTTATTAATCATAGTATTTTACCTGCCCACTTTACAACCCTCACATGCTATCCATCTTTGATTTGGGGATGAGGACTGCTCCCTATATGAAACCCGGTTTAAAGGAGATTTAGCTGCCATTTCTAGCAAGTCAAATGATCACATAGAAGCTTTGTTGTCGTCTGTAGTGATCTCCCTTAGTTACAGCCTCCTCTACTCTTGATATAATTCCAGATGTAACATTGCTGTCAGCTACCCGTACCCGATTAAAGTATTATTGTTTTTGTCATTTTTTGCAAAATCGCACAGAAGACAAACGTTCGATTCAGCTTTACATAAGTGTAAGGTCGCTTTCATTTATTCGTTATTCTTCTTGTTAATTGGTGATTTATCTGAATTGATTTGATTCGATTTTTTTTTGTCTTTTCTTTCTCAATTAAATAGAAAAACATACTAAAAATAATCCCCGAAATGTAACGAAGTAGTCATTTCGGTTGGTTCAAGGGTCCGAAACTGAAACGGACCCTGAGCTGTTAAGATGTTTGATAACTTAATGTTTTTAAAAGTATTTTTCGCTTTGCGTTGTTGTTATTCGCTTTTTAGGAACCGTATTTAATCGTTCGAATACATTATTTGTTTAGCTTCATGTCTGACTATATCAGTTATGGTCCAAAGTGGGCGGAGTTTCGCATTAAGTACTCTAAAATCGTGGGAAAGGAAAAGAGTACTTTTTCCTCTTTTTCTTTCTTTTATCTTTAACCTTCTTTTGTTTCATAAAATGGAAATTACAGTCCTGAAAAAACAAAAGGCAAAAAAGCAAACAAAAAAAACCCATGAGATTTGGGACGTGGAGCCAGCCCCAAGGTGTTCCACCCATGATCATTTCGTCTTCTTTCAGACAATGTATCAAGGCCTACATTATTCAATGCACCCTTTCATTTTCCAAAATGATAGGGTATGGCTTGACGGGGATTCGGTTACTAATTCTAGGCACGGTGATAGCAAGGAGCTTGTTCTCCAGACCAAATATACAAAGAACTGTAAAAGAAATCCAAACAAAGATTGGGTTGGATGTTTAAAATCTTCAACTGAAGAAGCTGAATCAGAGTAATGACATTGTACCCGAGCATGCTTCCACCCCATCAAAAGTACAACTCTTGTGATGTTTCAGACATGTTTGTGTTTGTCCCCACCACCTCCACTAGTGTTGGTTTCTTTATGTTCCTGTGACTTAGCTGTTCAGCAAAAAAATCGATACAATAAGTACCACACTTAAAAAAACATGTACTGGCGTTGATCTGTTTCCCTAAACCCTCCAAGGCATTACTCTAGCATGGGCTGTGGCCCAATGACTAAGAGTAAAAATTATTCAGTGTTATTGAAAGGGCTGAAAATTTACTGAACAGAATATGATATTCTGGTCTATTGTCTGAAGAATCTTGCAAAACCTGGCACCAAATAGGGCAAAGAATCTTGTAATTTTCCTACAATTTCTATTGAAAAGGAAATCTTTGCAGAATCCCTCTATCAAGCACCAGTTGCTCAAAAAGCAAGGATCCTGAGAGAAAATCCATTTCAAATCAGTGACCCAAAACTTGCTTCTTGCCAACAGAAATCAGAATCCTTGAAAATATTCCAAGTGAGACTTAGCAAACAGTCCATAATGATTCTTCCAGTGCTCCACTCCTCTATCTTCCATCCTCCTCCTCATCAGCCTGGATATCCCACTGATCTCAAGGGGTCAGATCCACCTTTACTTCTGGTCCCTATCTCTGACCACTTCGTATTGACACTCACCTTTCAATCCTACCATTTATCCATTTCTCTTGCTCTCCCTCATCACTCTCTCTCGCTCCTCGTACCAATCCATCATCTCAATCTACTTCTGCCATCACACCCTTGCACCCCTCTCCCATCCAACTTGGTTTATCCTTTGTCATCAGTCATCATCATCATTTAATGTCTGTTTTCCATGCTGGCATGGGTTAGACAGTTTGACTGAAAAGTGGTAAGCCAGGGAGCTGCACCAGGCTCCAATCTGATTTGGCAAGGTTTCTATGGCTAGATACCCTTCTTAATGCCAACCACTTCAAGAGTGTGGTGGGTGTTTTTTTACATGCCACTGGCACGGGTGCCATTGATCTGACACTGTCATCGACCGCGACTATGGTCTCACTTGGCTTGACAGGTCAACACAAGCACGGTATATTGCCAAAGGTCGTGGTCACCTGTTAGTGTCCAGGAGAGGTTGGCATGATTGCCAGTCGTCGGATTCGTTTCGATTTCAAATTTCAAATTCCAAATTCACTTGCCTCAACAGGTCTTTGCAAGCAGGGTTTTTAGTGTCCAATGAAGTAAAGATACGGATTAGTGAGCTGGCTACACTTCTGGCAGAGATCACTGATTATGCTCTCATTTGCCTTGCCGGGTCTTCTCACGTACTGTGTATGGCTACAGTCTGAAACATAAAAAATAAAAGATGGTTTTAATGGAGTGATTATGTGACACCAGAAGTTTGTCAAGCAATTATGTTTGTTTTTTTTTTCTGTGACAGACAGTATTAACATGTGATAATATAATTTGATTTAGGGCAATTACCCTTGGCTCATCCTTAACCTTGTCAAATATGTCAGTAAAAAGTCATGTGACTTTATGCTATTTTCTCTTATGCAAAATTATTGCATTCTCTTTATTTTCACGTTTCAGTAACTGTCATTATATATCATCATCACCGTTTGACATCCCCTTTCCCTGCTGGCATGGGTTGGACTGTATGACTGAACTGGCAAGCCGGGGGGGGGGGGGCTGCACCAGGCCCCAGTCTCATTTGGCGAGGTTTCTACGGCTGGATGCCCTTCCTTAAGCCAACCACTCGGAGAATGTAGTGAGTACTTTTTACGTGCCACCAGCATGAGTACCAGTCAGGTAGTTCTGACATTAGCCACACTTGAATGGTATTTTTTATGTGCCACCAGCATGGGTACCAGTCAGGCAGCTCTGACATTAGCCACGCTTGAATGGTGTTTTTTACATGCCACCAGCATGGGTACCAGTCAGGCAGCTCTGACATTAGCCACGCTTGAATGGTATTTTTTATGTGCCACCAGCATGGGAGCCAGTCAGGCAGCTCTGACCTTAGCCACGCTTGAATTGTGTTTTTTACATGCCACCAGCATGGGTACCAGTCAGGCAGCTCTGATATTAGCCACGCTTGAATGGTGTTTTTTATGTGCCACCAGCATGGGAGCCAGTCAGGCAGCTCTGACATTAGCCACGCTTGAATGGTGTTTTTTATGTGCCACCAGCATGGGAGCCAGTCAGGCAGCTCTGACATTAGT
>NC_068984.1:145982571-145987938 GCF_001194135.2 Octopus bimaculoides | reverse complement strand
GCATGGGTACCAGTCAGGCAGCTCTGATATTAGCCACGCTTGAATGGTGTTTTTTATGTGCCACCAGCATGGGAGCCAGTCAGGCAGCTCTGACATTAGTCACGCTTGAATGGTTTTTTTTATGTGCCACCAGCATGGGTACCAGTCAGGCAGCTCTGACATTAGCCACGCGTGAATGGTGTTTTTTATGTGCCACCAGCATGGGTACCAGTCAGGCAGTTCTGACATTAGCCACGCTTGAATGGTGTTTTTTATGTGCCACCAGCATGGGAGCCAGTCAGGCAGCTCTGACATTAGCCACGCTTGAATGGTGTTTTTTACGTGCCACCAGCATGGGTACCAGTCAGGTGGCACTGGCATTGGCCATGACTACGATTTCATTCAGTTCAAAAGGTCTTCACAGGCATGGTATATTGGCCAGCGATTGATAGGGGGCTTTTAAAAGGGCCAGTTATGTGACACTGGCACTTATCATTGCCTCTGTGAGGTCCAACGTTTGAAGGTCGTGCTTCACCACCTCATTCCATGTCTACCTCTTCCACAGGTTCCCTCCACTATTAGGGTGTGACACTTCTTCACACAGCTGTCCTCATCCATATGCGTCACATGACCATACCAGCACATTCGTCTCTCTTGCATACCACATCTGATGCTTCTTATGTCTAACCTTTTTCTCAAGATGCTTACACTCTGTCGTACATACACACAAACACTACACATCCAGCGTTGCATATATTTGCTTCATTTCTTTCAAGCCTACACATGTCCACAGCAGTCACAGCTCATGTTTCACTGCCATGTTGCATGGCTGTTTGCACACAGGCATCATACAGTCTGCCTTTTACTCTGAGCGAGAGCCCTTTGTTACCAGCAATGAGAAGCCCTTTGTTATCAGCAGAGGTGGGAATATTAAGATGATACTTATATACCAAGGTTTGTAATTTGTGACCTGAAAAACATGAAACTCCACAAAATTGTCCAACCCCAGAGAGGAGGTTATGTCATTGTGGTCTGTTTCGGTCCTGTTGATGGTGAGGGTCACCAAGATATAAATGGAAATTGAGGACACAGATCAAAACCCTGGGCAGTTGGTCAAACAAATTATTGATTGAGGAAAATTCTTCCAAATTAATGATTTTTGTGATGCAAAGGAGCTAATTGTCTTTTCCCTTTGACTTGTTTCAGTCACTGAACTGTGGCCATGCTGGGGCACCACCTTGAAAAGTTTAGTCAGGCAAATTGGCCCCAGTGCTTATTTTTGTAAGCTTGGTACTTATTCTATCAGTCTCTTTTGCTGAACCACCAGGTTACTAGGGCATAAACAAACCAACACTGGTTGTCAAGCAGTGACGGAGAACATATACAAACAAACACACACACACAAGTTCAATCCCAGGCTGGGACTTGGAAAATAATATCAACAGAAAGATAACATCAGCAACATATCTTAGAAATGAGAACAGTGTACCTCAGAACACCTGATGAAGGCTGGAGAATATATCAGCTGAAATGTTGTGATAACAACACACAAAGTGAGGATACCTATCTGTCCATTGTAAATAACCATCATCATCATCATTTAATGTCCATCTTGCACGCACGCATGGGTAGGACGTTTGACAGGACCTGGCCAGGTAGAAGACTTACCCCAGGCTACTGTGCCTGTTTTGGCTATGTGTTTACGGCTGGATGCCTTTCCTGACACCAACTATGCTGCAGAGTATGTATGTATCTACAAGCATATGTGTTTATCTGTGTGTGCATATGTATACATATATATATATATTGTTGTGTCTAGGGTGAATCATTATGCCAATATTATTGACACATGCACTGCATGTGTTAATAATATTTGACTCTCCCTAGACACAACAAAATTTGTTTCAACACATGAATTCACATAAAGAATCTTGTAAACCAGATACAGAAACGAAGTGTGTGTGTGTGTGTGGGGGGGGGGTCTGGGTGTAAAGAAACATCTTGTACAGTTGTGAGGATTTGTATGCTGAAGGTTTTTTTGCACAGTAACCAGACAAGACAAGCATTATCAATTAGGGTTAAGTGCTTGCTGTGTGTGTGTGTGTGCTTGTGTGTATGTGTGCTTGTGTGTGTGTGTGTTTGTGTGTGCTTGTGTGTGTGTGTGGGTGTAAAGAAACATCTTGTACAGTTGTGAGGATTTGTGTTGAAGGTTATGTACAATAACCAGACAAGACCAGCATTATCAATTTGGGTTAAGTGCTTTCTGTGTATGTGTAGGTGTGTGTGTGTGTGTGTGTGTATACAGAGATATACATACATATATATATATAAACATAGAAATATCTATACATAATTTAAATATCGTAGATGATCTACTTCAAGCATAATGGATGTCCACATAATGGTTATCCTTATTATATGTGTGTATATATACATACATACATACATATATATATATATATATATATATATATATATATAAAATCAAAAAAAGCAACATGAATTTTAAAGGTTATTGCAGTAACGCACGTTTCATGCAACTCCATTTATTTAAGTAATGCGAGCATTACATTAAATGTAAAATGCAGGGCAATCTTCAGCTGGACAAGGATATAGAAAATTTACTGAAAATTTACTTTCAGCAGAATGGACATATTACTATTGTGGCAACATTTAAAATCTAAGTGGGAAAGGCTATTTAGCCTGCTAGCCTTGGATATGTCAAGATGGTTTTTTTATGTATTCTTCTTTCCCACTTAGATTTTAAATGTTGCTACAATAGTAATATGTCCTTTCTGCTGAAAGTAAACTTTCAGTAAATTTTCCCTATCCTTGTGCAGCTGAGGATTGCTCTGCATTTTGCATTTAATGTAATGCTCGCATTACTTAAATAAATGGAGTTGCATGAAACGTGCGTTACTGCAATAACCTTTAAAATTCATGTTGCTTTTTTTGATTTTTGATCACTTTGTTTTTGGAATTGTTTGGATAATACCATACTGTATTCTGGTGCCTAAACTTAAGTGCCACATACAATTTTGAACCTATATATATATATATATACATGTATACATACATATATATATATACACACAGCCACACACATAGAAAGTAGTAAATCTCCTTCAGTTTTGAATGTGTGTGCTGACTTCAGTCAAGTGTTGTTGTTTTAAGAATAACTTTATCTCGTGATGACCTGAAAAATACTGGAACCTATTTAAACTGTTCATGCAGTCTTGTCTTTATCTGTGTCTGAAGTTTTAAGTTTAGATTCTGAATTGATTTACGGGTGTTTCTCACAGTGACATTCACAACAGTGGTGGTGGTGGTGGTGGCGGCGGCGGCGGTGGTGGTGGTGATAAGACTGCCATGTTTGATGGCATATAAAATGTACTTTTTTCTCCAAAAAATTCATCACAGGCCCTAACTGCAAACTTTGATCAATGTTGAATGCTTTATTGTACTAAAAACATTTTCTCCTGGATATCTGCTGCTGATGTTGGGGTGTTTCTAATATGATGCCCATGTGTCTTTTATATCATTAAATGTGCTATGTTATCTAAAATGTATTTCATATCGTATAAGGATAAATGGGTGAAATTTGAGGGAGTTGCTATTTCTAGCAGATCAGATGACCATGACAAAGCTCCATCTAGTGTTTTGTTGTTGTTGTTTAGCCCCTGGTCGTCCTAGTCAAGCCAATCTGATCAAAGGCATTCTGTAATCTAGCCTGGATTACGTTAATTAAATGAGTCTTTTCCAAGACAGTAGGAGATGATTTACAGGAGATTTGACTGCCATTTCTAGCAGGTTATGTAACCACATAGATCAGTGGTATCCAACATTTCTGTGACCACCTCACCCTATGTTGTCATCAGCATCATCATTGTCATTTTAAAAGTCCACTTTTCCATACTTGCGTGGGCCAGACAGAATTTGTTGAGGTAGATTTTCTGGGGCCAGATGGTCTCCCTTCTTCAACTCTCACCTGTTTCCAGGTAAGCTAATATCTGTCCATGACCAAATCTGTCTTGGAAGGTTAAAAACAAAGGATACTGCCTGCATGATGGTGACACCCATGACTATCATGTGATGTCAAGGCAATGAGTCAGTAATACATGCATACACACACACACATTCATATACATATGTATGTATGCACACACACACATACACATTCATATGTGTGTGTGTATGTGTATATATTATACCATATGTTACATATATATTATATCATACCTTGATACTGTGTGGACTAAGATCCCCGTTGACAGGCTGCTGGTATTTATAGAGTGTTAAGCATTTTCCGTATGCTTATTAAGGACTCCTTCATAGAGTAAATGCTGCATTTGTTAAGTATATAAACAATTAGGCTGCTTGTTTCTCTGGAGACTTGTCAGAATGATGTAGACGCCTATGATGAGAACCCAATAAGGTTAAAAAATCAATTAAGATTGTTCACCATTTCTTCAGTATGTGAAGAAATGGCTAAAATTTTCCCTGTTTATAATTATACCATATGTTATGCATATGTGTAATAGACATTCAACAAGCTTCTTTTGGTTTCTGTTTATTTAATCTACTCACAAGGTTTTGGTTGGCCCAGAGCTATTGCAGAAAACACTTTCCCAAGATACCATGCAATGGAACTGAACCCCAAACCATTTGGTTGGGAAGTAAACTTGTTACCACACAGCCACACCTGTGCCTCTTTATCCCACCTCTCTATGCTTAAGGCGCACAACATGATTGCATTGATCCCATAGCTCCAGAGTAAAACTGGTGATCCTCCTGCATGACCAAGGAACAGCAATTTCTTTTCTGTAACGGCTCACATTTGAGTTTCTTTTTTGACGTTTGCTCTCATCTTATATCGGCATGGTTTTGTGGTTAAGAAACTCACTTTGCAACCAAGTCGTTTGTGGGGTTCAGTTCCACAGCATGGCACCTTAGATGGAAATTGTAAGGAAGCCTGGTGTATGTATATATATTCATGTGTGTGTGATTGTCCTCCCACTGTTTGACAACTGGTGTTGGTTTGTTTACATCTCTGCAAAAGAAACTGATGAAATAAGCAGATTTCAACAAAGTCCTGGAGCCAATTTGTTCAGCTAAACCTTTGAAGGTGGTGCCCCAGCATGGCCACAGACTCATGACTGAAAGTAGCCAAAAGATAATAAAAGTATCCTTACCTCTCCCTCTTTCCATCACTGGCAATGATTATCTAAGCTAAAACCAAAGCACAAACCATGACACTAAATGCTTTCTGAACACAATGACCCACAAAGACATCACCATCATTTAACATCAGTGTTCTTGCTGGCATGGGTTGGACAATTTGACCAGAGCTGGCAAAGCCAGAGGACTGCACCAGACCCCCCCCCCCCC
>NC_068984.1:145978154-145982537 GCF_001194135.2 Octopus bimaculoides | reverse complement strand
CCCCCCCAGTTGTCTGTTTTGGCTTGATTTCTATAGCTGGATGTCCTTTCTAATGCCAACGACTTTACAGAGTGTACTGGGTGCTGTTTATGCGTCACTGGCACATGTGCCTTTCACGAGTGCCTTAGAAAATGTCTGAAGCCCATAGAGAAAACCTCGTCAATTCAGTTGTAGCCCTGCTACCCATCTGCTGACAACTCCTCTCCTCGGATGTCATGAGACCCCAATTGCAAACCAGTGACAGAAAGGATTCCTCACAGTTTCAATTTGTTGTAATTCATTTTTTTAATGGTTGAAACTTGAAGTAGATAAAGCTATGAATAACAGCATGTATAAATATTGGGTTAAAAATCCCTTTTGGTAGAAAAAATTGAAGGCTACCTATGGGACTTGAACCTACAAAACAAAAGCTGTCCTCGCTGTTGTGCATGGCTTCCATTCACGCAGAGCAATAAAGGGGATAGAGAAGAGGAAGATTAGAGGAGGACTAAGATGAAAGTGGGGAAAGAAGATGGAGGAAATGCAAAAGGGGAGAGTGTACCTTAATCGATTAATAGCTTTGTCTTGTTCTCATTTCAGACAAGTCTCAATATGGAGTTTCGAACACAAATCTTAGCTGCCACATTGTTGGTGACCATGGTGTCTGGTTACACTGTGGTGAACATGGAGAAGATGACCCCTCTTTCACCGATGGTGCAGAAAATTAACAGCCTTCAGACAACATGGGACGTAAGTGGCTCTTCACTCTTTATCTCTCTATCAGTCTATCTGTTGGTCTGCTTGTTTTTCTATCTCTGTCATCTGTCTGTCTGTCTCATTCACTCTTTTGTCATCTATCTATAATTGCTGAAACCACCTAATACACCTGAGTGGCTCCCCGTGCCAGTGGCACATAAAAAGCACCGTCCAAATGTGGTTGATGCCAGTGCCGCTTGACTGACTCCCGTGCCGGTGCCACGTAAAAAGCACCCACTACACTCTCGGAGTGGTTGGCGTTAGGAAGGGCATCCAGCTGTAGAAACTCTGCCAGTCCTCAGTCAAACCGTCCAACCCATGCCAGCATAAAAAAACGGATGTTAAATGATGATGATGATGACCACCATCACCACCGACATCCTCCACTTTACAAGCCAATATCTATCTATCTATCTATATCATTGTCATCGTCATCATCATCGTCATCATCATCATCATCCATCATCATCATTTAGCATCCATTTTCCATACTGGCATGGGAAGGACAGTTTACTGAGGACTGGCAAGCCAGGAGGCTGCACCAGGCTCCAATCTGATCTGGCAAAGTTTCTACAGCTGGATGCCCTTCCTAATGCCAACCACTCCGAGAGTGTAGTGGGTGCTTTTTACGTGTCACCAGCACGGGAGCCAGTCAGGCGGCACTAGCATCGACCACATTCAGATGGGGCTTTTTATGTGCTATGCGGTCATTCAAATCATTGAAAATTTCTTTTTGGTTTTTGTTTTCCTTGCTTGCATGGGTTGGATAGGTTTGCTATGCAGTGTCTAAAGTTCTTTTCTCTTTCCAATTCTAGGCTCAAGATAACTTTGGCTGGACTGACTTAAAAGACATCAAAAGACTGATGGGTGTTTTACCCGATTCCAAGTTGCATCTGCCCCATCTGAGACCACCAGTTCTTGAGATGGGTGGTCCTCTTCCTGATTCATTTGATTCTCGTGAACAGTGGCCTGCTTGCGAAACACTCAAAGAAGTTAGAGACCAAGGAAACTGCGGCTCTTGTTGGGTAAGTGTACTGACCCCTAATTGCTACCCACTGCTTTTTATGACATTTCTCCTGTTGTTAAAGCTAAGTAGAGTGACCACCACTTAAGTATATATGTAAGTGATTTGTTCTGAGACCATTTGTCTGTGAGTTGGAACTGAAATTTCAAATTGTGCTCCCTAAATAAGAAGATCCCTCCTTGTTCTGTCATGTTGCAGGCTGCTGCTGCCGCTGAAGCTATGTCTGACAGAATCTGTATCCATTCCGGAGGCCAAGCGAATGCTCATATTTCCATTGAAGACTTGATGACTTGCTGTGAGAGCTGTGGTAATGGGTAAGTTTCATTTCCTTCTCTGCTATTTGTTTGTTGTACTTTGAGGGTATCTCCTCTCCATTGTACTTTCTTCCTTTCCAACTGGGGTACCCACATGCCTCCTCGACAGCACGACACCTTTTCCTCGTTTCTACTTTAGCCTCTCTATGCTTTGCACAAAGCTTGTGTCTTGTGAGTTACTTGGTCACCCCACCGGTGCTGATGCCCCAAAACGAAAAAATAAAAAAAAACCACCCAGCAGACACTCTGTAAAATGGTTGGCATCAGGAAGGGCCTCCAGCTGTAGAAACTTTGCCAAAACAGACACACTGGAGACCAACACTACCCTCAAGCTTGTCACATCCTCTTGAATTGTCCAAACCATATCAGCATGGAACATGGATGTTAAATGATGATGATGAAATTTTTCCATGCTAGCTTGGGTGTGTTGGAGATTTATTTGATGTAGAATTTTCTAGTTGGATACTTTTTCTGTCTTCAAAGCAACCTTTATCTGTTTTTTAAGTAATGGATCTTTTTGTTATTCCATTGGTCTTTAAAAATGTACAGGGACAGGGGACACACACACACAGACACATATATATATACGATGGGCTTCTTTCAGTCTCCATTTACCAAATCCACTCAGAAGGTTTTGGTTGGTCTCATGCTTTAGTAGAAGACACTTGCCCAAGATGTCACTCAGTGAGACTGAATCAAAACTACGTGTTTGGGGCACCAGTCATACCTGTCTTTTTTTTCCCCATGAATTGAAGAATGGCTTCTTCTGTTATTAGGTGTTGAGGAGAAGCTTCTGAGGAACATGATGCAAAAGAAATACCATTTTCCTGAAAGCATTATTGTAGTAATTTAAGAGAATAACTTTAGACAAAGGAAAATAAATAATAAGACTAATCTTTTATGATTTTGCAGTTGTAACGGTGGATTCCCTTCTGCTGCTTGGGACTATTTTAAATCTAGAGGCATCGTCACTGGTGGACCATATAAGAGCAAACAGGTAAAAACCTTTCATCAGTCTAATTACATCATCGTCATCATTATTAAACCTCCTGGTCATTATTGTCTTGAGTCCTTGGACTTGCAGGGTCGATTATTCAGTTTCCATGGCTTATTAGGGGCCAAGATCATAACATTGCCCTCGAATTGGACACCAGTTCATCACAGGGTGACCCATTTTACAGCCGAGTGGACTGGAGCAAGTGTTTTCCTTTCAAGAACACCATGCACTGTCCTATCCAAGAATTGAAACCACACTCTTGCGATCATGTGTGCACCACCCTAACCACTTGACCATCACCCTTCTGTCTTCAATAACAGATAGGTTTGAAATATGATATTTCTTTCCTTTTCTTCACAACAATACATTCACTTTGTAATATTGTTTTGTGTTTCTGCTGAAGTCGACTTTGCCTTTCATCCTTTCAGGGTCAATAAATTAAGTACCAGTTGCATACTGGGGTTGATCTAATTGACTGGCCCCTTCCCCAAAAATATTGTGCTGTGTGCTCAGAGTAGAATAGAATATTATTTTGTGCTTGTTCTTGCTTGTAAATTCTTTTCTGAGTTACCACATTGATGTAGATAGAACAAACCCCTGGATTCGTTGGATAAAACATTTATCATAGTTCTTTGTGTTATAAGGCTCAAAGCCTGAAGTTTGGGTGTGGGCAAGTGACCCCAGTGCTTAACTGGTTCTCATTTCATTCAACCTGGAAGTATGAAAGGCAAAGTTGACCTTAGCAGAATTTGAAGCTGGAACAAGTGCTGCTAAGCATTTGGTCAGCGATGGCCATCTTCTATGCCAGCATGGAAGATGGACATTAAACAATGATGACAATGATCCTGCCAGCTTGCTACCTTGAAAGCATTTATAACACTCGATATCTTTTACCTTTTATTTGTTTTAGTCATTGGACTGTGGCCATGCTGGGGCACCACTTTGAAGGGATTCAGTTGAACAAATAAGTACTGTAGTATTTATTTTGTTTAAGCCTGGCGCTTACCCCTAATTAGTCTTTTGCTAGACTCCTACATTACAGGAAGTTTCTGTTTATCAAATTTCATTCTCAAGACTTTGGTTGACCCAAAGCAAAAGTAAAAGGCCAAAGATGTCATGTGGCACCATCAAACCTGGAATCCGATGCTTCTTTACCACACGGCCAGGTCCTTTTTGCTCCCTTCTGCATCCCTTTATCTTCCCCAACTCATCAGTCATCACCATTCACCAGGACCCCAACTTTTTTTTTTTACACTTGCAGGCTGCCTCCCCATCCCCTCAACTCCTCATATAATCTTGCAAGACACCCACCC
>NC_068984.1:145968981-145978052 GCF_001194135.2 Octopus bimaculoides | reverse complement strand
GTGCTTTGTGGGGGTCACCTGGACTCTTCATCTCTAATATCTATCTCTTTGCAGTTTCTACTGATCATTCTCTCCCTCCCCTAACCATGGAGCTCTTCCACCCCACCGCCCCAATATTTTAACCCACCCCTCATCCCCAAAAAATAAAGCTGGCCAACCCTCCCTCAGGGTTCATAGTCTTGCAGGCTGCATGGCAACCTCATTAGCGCCAGTAGCATGGATAAAGCTCCCAGTCCATGCTGTAAAGCAGTTGGCATTAAAAAGGGTCTCCAGCCATAGAAACCACACCAAGGCAGACGTCTGGAGAATGATGCAGTCCTTGGACCCATTGAATTCTGTCAAACCATCCAATTCATGCCAACATGGAACCTGAAATGTTAAATGATAGTGATAATGATGATGATGATGATTACCAATGTTATCTCAACTCCATGACATTATGTGCATCTCTTTTAATGATTTTCCTCAATATTTTTCTTGCAGGGTTGCCAACCGTATAAAATACCAGCCTGTGACCATCATGTTCCTGGGAAACTGAACCCTTGTAAGGGAGAATTGCCAACCCCAGCATGTGAAAGACATTGTGAACAGGGATACAATATGACTTATGAAAATGACAAACATTATGGTGTGTACATCTGGTGAAAGCCTCTTTCTTCGGATTACCACTTCCATTATCATTCATTCGTTTAATGCCTTCTTTTCGATTTTTGCATCAGTTGCATGAAATTTACTGGGGCAGATTTCCTTTGACTACATGCTCCCCATGTCATTAATCCTTACCTGTTTCCAGCCACAGGTAATATTTACCTGTGGCCAGACACGTTTATCATAGATAAGCATCCTCACTCGTTTACACCCATCACACACTCTCTAGACAAAAGTACACAAGCATGCATATCTATGTATATATATATCAGGCTTCTTTCAGTTTCCCTCTACCAAATCCCCTCACAAAGGCTTTGGTTGACCCAATGCTGTAGAAGAAGACACTTGTGCAAGGTGCCACACAGCGGGACTGAACCCAAGACCACATGGTTGGCAGGCAAACTTTCATATTGCTATTATCTCTTCCTCCATTCAATTCCCTTCCTTATTCTCAACTAATCCCTGACCCCTACTCTGTCCCTGTTGACTCACTCCGTTCTGTTTCCTGCTGACCCCTCAATCTTTTACTGACTCCCTTCTTTTTGCCCCCCCTCTCTCAACTCCTCTCTCCCTTTACTACTCTAGCACTCCCTCTCTCTCTCTCTCAATGCCTCCTCTTCCTACCATTGACTTCTCTTGTAGCTCCTCCCCTTCTCCACCCTCTTATTGGGTTGGTGCAGAATTATTGCAGTTTTTTTTTTCAACAAAAAACAATAACACATAACAAAAACATCTTTAAATGATTATTCCGGAGCATATTCACCATCTCCTTCAATTACTGCTTCCCATTTGCTTGGCAGATAGCCAGACCATCATTTAAAGATGTTTTTGTTGAAAAAAAAAGCTGCAATAATTCTGCACCAACGCAGCATTAACTCCTCTCCCTTTCTAACTTCCATTGACTCTCCTCCCACCTCTCTCTCCTCCATTCATATACTACCCCTTGTCTGTTCTTCCCGGACACCTATCTACCCTGTCCCCTAGTGATATTGCCCTTCTCAAAACACACACACACACACACACATGCACAGAGTTATGTATGGAGTCCATAGTCTTGTTTTTCCCATGTCTTAATTTAAATCCCATAATTTATGTCTCCTTTGATATGTCTAAACCAAAATGATATCTGAATCTCTTCTAATTCCAGGACATAACTCTTACGCTGTGGACAATGATGAAAAGAGCATTCGGCAGGAAATACTGACCAATGGCCCCGTTGAGGCAGCTTTCTCAGTTTACAAAGATTTCCTTACATATAAATCAGGTGACAAAAGATATTTCATTCTGTTTTCTTTGGTTGTCCTTTTTTGATTTTGGTTCAAGGCCTGAAATTTTGGGGGAGGAGGCAACTCAATTGCGTTGACCCCAGTGGTCAACTGATTCTTAATTTATCGACCCTGAAAGGATGAAAGGCAAAGTCGACCTTGGTGGAATTTGAACTCAGAACAGAGCAACGGGCAAAATACTGCTAAGCATTTCGTTTAGCACGCTAACGATTCTTCCAGCTCGCCGCCTTAATGATAATAATAATAATAGTAATAATAATAATAATCCTTTCTGCTATTGGTACAAGGCCTGAAATTTGTGGGAAAGGGACTAGTCGATTGCATCAACCCCAGCCCTCAACTGGTACTTATTTTATTTACCCTGAAAGGATGAGAAACAAAGTTGACCCCGGTGAAACTTGAACTCAAAGTGTGGAGACGGACAGAGTACCACTAAGCATTTTGCCTGACATGCTAATGATTCTGCCAGTTCCCTGCCCTGCTTCCCACTGGAATCCTGCCAGGAATAAAAGACTGAATCTGAGGCAAACCAAAATAATAATAATAATGCTTTCCCATTTTGATGCAAGGCCAGCAAGTCTGGGAGAAGGATGAAAGTCGATTGCACTGACCCCAGTGGTCAACTGGTACTTATTTTATCGACTTCAAAAGGGAGGAAGGCAAAGTTGACCTCAATGAAGATTCAGAGCATAAAGGATCATAAGTGACCACCTCTCACTATTTTGTCATGTGCACTTAGGATTCTGCCAGAATGACAAAGTTATTTTATTAAATTCATTATTTCAAAAATTAATTGCAATAATTGCTGTGTATTTTAACAAAAGGTTAATTGGATTTCCATTCATTTATATATATATTTTAAATCAATTCTTTAATTAGTACATGTTTGTATTTCACTCATGTGAAACAAGGCAGTGTCTTTCAAGAAGGAGGCTGTGCTACAGAGGCCTTTCCGGAGGACGTCAGCACTTTATTTATCCATTGCACTCATGGCAACCAATTTCTTGTATCTTAGAGAGAAATAATTGATATTTTGTTTTACTTGTTAATCAGACATATATACATAAACTGACACTCCATCGCTTACGACGTCGAGGGTCCCAGTTGATCTGATCAATGGAACAGCCTGCTCATGAAATTAACGTGCAATTGGCTGAGCACTCCACAGACACGTGTACCCTTAGCGTAGTTCTCGGGGATATTCAGCGTGACACAGAGTGACAAGGCTGACCCTTTGAATTACAGGCACAACAGAAACAAGAAGTAAGAGTGAGAGAAAGTTGTGGTGGAAGAGTACAGCAGGGTTCACCACTGTCCCCTGCCGGAGCCTTGTGGAGCTTTAGGTGTTTTCGCTCAATAAACACTCACAATGCCCGGTCTGGGAATCGAAACTGCGATCCTATGACCACGAGTCCGCTGCCCTAACCACTGGGCCATTGCACCTCCACGTTAATCAGACAGCTAAGTCATATATCTGCCCTCCTCTCCTTGGTTCCTATTCCAACTGATCAGAACCTACGTTAACCTCTTTACTCATTCACCTATTTGCCAGAGTACCAGTTCCATCTAGAATTGTCTTCACCACCAAATGTAGTTTCTTTCGATGCTAACTTACGGATGCTCAGGCTGAGCAATCAAAGACTTGCAGAGTAATGGATGCTGGCCCCTTCTCCCTGATTCAACCATTGAGAAATATGAAAGCAGAAACCAGCTAACAGTTCTAGTCTCTCCATTTCAGCTGACCGTACCATTATTCTCTGTTTCTATTCATAACAGGTGTTTACCAACACGAAGAAGGAGAATTTATGGGTGGCCATGCTGTGAAGGTTTTAGGTTGGGGCGTTGAGCAAGGTACTCCATATTGGCTTGTGGCTAATTCTTGGAACCCTGATTGGGGAGATAAAGGTATTTAACATTCAAACAAAATTTCTTTAATGATTTTTCTTTGTAGTTTCTATGTGGTTGCAAATTCTTTATAAGTTTTATAGAATTTTTGAAAATATTTTCAGTTATTGTTTTGTGTACAAATCATCCTAATATTGATTTCAAATTTTGGCACAAGGCTAGGGGAGGGGTAAGTTGATTACATCAACCCTAGTATTCAACTGGTGCTTATTTTATCAATCCTGAAAGGAAGAAAGGCAAAGTCTACCTTGGTGGAATTTGAACTCAGATTGCAGTCATGCACGTCTGGCCTAGTTAAGAGTACCCCTGATGTGTCAGGCGATATGATATGCTTGAGAAGACCTGTTGAGTCAAGTAAAACCAATATCATAGCTGTGGCCAGTGACCCCTGACTGGCTCCTGTGCTGGTGGTACATAAAAAGCACCATCCGAATGTGGTCGATGCCAGTAACCCCTGACTGGCTCCCATGCCAATGGCATGTAAAAAGCATACACTACACTCTCAGAGTGGTTGGCATTAGGAAGGGTATCCAGCTGTAGAAATACTGCCAGATCAGATTGGAACCTGGTGCAGTCACTCGCTCTCCAGACCTCAGTCAAACCGTCCAACCCATGCCAGCATGGAAAACAGACGTTAAATGATGATGATGATGAATATAAAGACGAACGAAATGCCACTTAGCATTTTGTCAGGTGTGCTAACGAGTCTCCCACCTTGCCTCCTTAGACTAGCTGAATAATGACAGCTGTTTTAATAAATTCTTTCTAATAAATGTTTTCTTTTATTCAGAAGATGTGTTTCTGTGAAATGGGGGAAGAAATTTGATTTAAAAAAAAATATGTAAATATTTATCAATTATTATTATTTTTTTTTTATGTTTATCCTGTAAATCTTTTTTTTCAGGATTTTTCAAGATCAAGAGAGGCACCAATGAATGTGGAATCGAAGATCAAATTGTTGCAGGGCTTCCAAAATTGGCCCAAAAAACAGAATGATATTCTAATGTTGTTGACATTTTTACATTTTATATAAATCACACACACAACACACATACACAAAAACACATACAAACACACACACACACACATCACAAGACAAATATAAAAATATTTAAAATTTTTATTTGAAATTTACATGAAACTTCAAAATAAATATTTTTATTAAGATAATGGTTTTTTTTTTATTTTTCCTTTTTTTAAACTTCAATATTCTCTTTTGTTGCTGTTATCATCACTTCTGAAATTAAAACAGTCCATAATAGGATGAGAACCATTCATCATCATCATCATCACCACCATCGTCATAATCATCATCATCATCATCATTGTTTTAACATCCACTTTTCCATGCATAGATCAGATGGAAAATATCGAGATATTATTCTATGGCTGGATGCTCTTCCTGTCACCAATCCTCGTTTGTTTCCAAGCAAAGGTAACATGTTTCCCCATGGCTAGACATATTTTCATGGAAGATTGGAAATGAAGGACATCAATGTATGATGACGACACTCTTGCAAGGTCCAGACAAGGAGACACAAACTCACGTCCATCCTGCCCCCCACATACATGCATAGACATGATGATGATGATGACTATCCACTTGTGACCGAGGAAGACCATCACAGACCATTGTCCACGTCCATGCAAAATCCAGCAATGCTTGTGCATGAGGTTATTGCACCCATTGCTGACCTCACCTGGGTATGTGCTTGCAGCTTCCATGCTTACCACAGTATCCTCCTACTCAGCTGGGCATTGAAACGTCACCTTGCTGGCAATGGCACAGCCTAGAATTTTAGGTGTACTGAAGCTTGGATGGCACCTCTCAGATCCTCTCCACACTACCGACACGATCCAGGGACAGCATACGATTATAAATTTGAAATTTAAATTGAGGAACAAAGAAGATGCATAAGAATATATATATTTAACTTCGATGTAGTAAGAAGTTTTGTATAAACTTTTGAGAGAACATGAAATAATTCTTTTTGAAATAGTGGATCTCAAAGAACACATAAATCTATAAATACTAGCATATAAACATTGAACTGAAAAACCCTTTTAGACTGAAAATGTTGAAGGCTATTCGTGGGACCTGAACCCACATCTCCGGTCATTTTTTTTTTCAATTATTTTTTATGAAGATCTTAAAATTTCTATGCATAAGTAATCATGTAGAGTACCATACTAACAATTTCAAAAATTGCCAGCATGACAAAAGTCAAAGTGAATAAACTAAACAGAATTTAACATTTTATGAAGCAAGACATTTTTACAGAGAAAAACATAATTACCATTTAGAAGACATTCTTGGAATGTGTGCTTTTCTTTTCTATTTTGTCTCTGTCTTTTTCTCAAAGATTTTCTAAGATTGTCAAAATTGATGCCATAAATGTTCCTCTTGAATAATTTCAAGTTGATAAACACAGATAGGGAAGTCATTCGAGAAAACTAGTGCTCTGAGGGAGACAGGGATCTTATTTGGAGTGAAATTTAAATGCTGCCAGAGAGAATTTCTGTGAGATTACTAATTATGGCATTGAGTTCCATGGAAGAAAAGATTAAACAAAAACACCAACACAAAAATTGTCCTTATTCCAAAACAAAGGAGATCAAGATAAATTGATGAGAATTTTTTGTTGACAAATGTTTGATTGGAAGATTACGATAGACAGGAATAGGATCTTAGATGCAATTTAAATGAGTTTCGATTGAGAACAAATAATGTTAGTTGAAGAAAACCTGACTAGGGTTAGAACCATGTGATTCAGGTATTTAAAAAATGGATTAGGTCACAGAAAGAGAGAAAGAATCATCATTGAAGAGGAATGGTAGGTCAAAGACAAGCGTGAGTTTGTTACAGTATTTTTACCCATCCATGTGATGTGATCCTTCATATTTTGATGACTGTGACTATAATATTCTCCAGGGTCACTTCTTGATTGGGCTCTTGAGCACAATTTGCTTATAAAGTGCCACTAAATACCAAAAATACTTCTGTATTCTTGTTTTAGGAATGAGTTTCTTGCTTGCTTTTGAAGTAGACTCGTAAAAAGTTTTCATAGGAGACAAGTCCACCATCGTCAACCCCAATTTCCATTTGATCGACCAAAGCCTGTGCATTGTTGATTCTCATTTCGGTTAATTTTTCCAAAATGGATTCTTTACTGGTATAACCATCACGTTCTTGATGAAATGACTTGAATATAGTCCGTAGATCTCGTTTCCTGCAAGAAATAAGGAGAATATAAGCACAACACTGTCATGTTTATTCATGTATCTATTTTACATATGTGTATTATATTGTATTAGGTTGGTGCATAACTATTGCAGCTTTTTTTCAATAAATTTTATTCAACAAAACTTTAAACAAAACGCCAAGCAGTAATTGAAGTAGATGGTGAATATACCCCGGAATAATCATTTAAAGATGTTTCTGTTAAATGTTGTGATTGTTTTTGTTGAATAAAATTTGTTGAAGAAAAAGCTGCAATAATTATGCACCAACCTAATACTTGGGATTTAGGTCTTTCATGAGCCTTAAGGACTCATAAGGCCAGAGCTTCATTAAATTTTATAAAGACTCAGCACATGTCATATATAGCAAGGGCACCTCTACAACTCCTGGAGTTGAAGCTCAAAAATGGAAGAACACCTTATATTAATGCCAATACAACATACACATACAAAACAACATATATACATATATCCTATCATACATGCACTCATACATGCACATTCTATCATACATATAAGCGCGCGCGCGCACACACACACACACACAAACACACTTCCTCTTTGAGTTACCTTAAAGTGGATTCTATAGACAAAAAAGTAGTGGTAGGGGTGGGTAATGAAAATATGCTAAAAGTGGTAAAACTCACTTGTTTGGAATACTTTGCATAAACTCCTGAAATTGTCCCTGTGTAAGAAGTGTTCCGTATTTATCAATGAGTCCCTGTTCAGAAATGAAACAAAAGAAAAAAAAGTGAGGAAGGAAGAAACATATAGGGAAAGGATAGATACATGGAGAGAGAGAGAGAGAGAGAGAGAGAGCGTGTACGTACATTAACATCTGCACAACTACATAACATAGATCCTAAAACTAAAAGACTGACATGCAGATCTGAAGCTGACCTGGAATAAGGAGAGCCGTACCACCGAAGAACTCACGAACGTCAAATATGTTTGATTGACTGATTAGGTACATGATGTATCAAACAAATGATTAGTTAGATGGTTAAATAATTAACCAATTATCAAATAATAAAGAAGAGGAATTGAACATGGGTGGGTGTTTATTATTGGCATGATGCCCCATCCTGAGAAACAACAGAATGTATTGCCAATAAACGGGTCCACATCTGAAATGTTGCAAACCAAATGCAATATGAGTTATCTCCCATGTAAACATTTAACAATGAGTTATCTCCCGTGACTCTCATCGTGCAATAGATAATTCTTGGTTACTGATTCCAATATTTTGAAGATGATGCTCCAACATGACCGCAGTCCAGCGACTGAAACCAGGAATTTAATTAAGAAATGCAACAACAACAAATGACAATTTGGTGGGGAGTCTTTCTCGAGTCATATAGACTCATAAGGCTGGTTTTCTGGATTCTGTGGCGCATATATATTCCTCTCCGGAAGGGACGTCGGTCCATCGCAGGATGCCTAGTTTCTGCCCTCTGAGTGGACTGGAGCAACGTGGAATGAAGACCTTTGCTCAAGAACACAACGCGTCGCCCGGTCCAGGAATCGAAGTCATGCGCCCCCCCCCCACACACACATGTATGTGTATGTGCGTGTGTATATGTGTGTGCTTATATGTGTCTGTACTCTCTCTCATACACACACACACACACATCCTTTAAGTTCGTTTATGGGAAACGTTTTGAATATGCATATTAAAGCTATTTTATTATGTGAGCGACAGCCTAATGTTACCAACGTGCGTAGCGTTGCGTTAATATATTCATAAATTCCATCCATGGATTATTACCTCCGCGTTAGCGAAGGCGGAGGTATTGCTTTCCGTTTGTCCGTAGACAAGATATCTCAAGAACCGCCCGATGAATTCGGATGAAACTTTCAGGGATGTTTGGCCTTGTGACTGGCTCGAACCGATTAGATTTTGGGATCGATCTGGTACCGGACAAGAAATTTGGATTATTTTTCGTTTTTTTTTTTATTATATATAGAAATATATATATATATATATATATA
>NC_068984.1:145966578-145968538 GCF_001194135.2 Octopus bimaculoides | reverse complement strand
ATATATATATATATATATATAATCAATTCAGATAAACGAATAAAAATGGACAACATAAAGGCGTGCACAAGAAATGTGTTAGTTTGACGCTCGGTGAAAGGAGAGAGTTTGACGTTTCGAGCATAGCTCTTCGTCGGAAAATCCAAGGAAGGAAAAGAAATCGCTAACGGCACGTATGTAGTTATATTGCTGGAGTCATAAGACCTAATAACGCCGCATAGCCGGTTTCTATGATGTGTAAGTGACCGAGATCGCATCATTGCCCTTGAGCGGGATGCCGATCCGTTGCGGGGCTCAAGGCCCACAATTTTTGAGGAGAGGAGACAAATCAATTACATCAACTCCAGTACTCGACTGGTATTTCTTTTTTATCTCCCTTTGAAAGGATGATAGCAAAGCTGATCTCGGTGGGATTTGGACTTAGAACGAAAAGAGCCGAAAGAAATGCGTCAAGCATTTTGTCCGACGGACCAATTAATTCCTCCAGGTCACCGCTAAAACCATGTAGAAGAATGTATAAATAATAAAATTAAGATAAAGTGTACTTACTTTTTGAAAACCTCTTTCGCCTAAATCGATACCTTGGTAAATCAAAATCTCCGAAATTTCAGTAGACGACAATTTTCCGTCATTGTCTTTGTCCATGGCATTGAATTCGGCATTTAAAAATTCAATAGTGTCGTATTCCGCCATTCTTCAACTTTTGGTATATTATCCTTTCTAAGATTGGGTTTAAATTGTCTTCGGCAAGTTACCGTTGTAAATACCTTTATGTAAAAAGAATCAAACAGCAGAAGGTAAAATATTGTAGACGTTCCAAGATGACAGACGATAAAGCACAATGTTTATTCCCACATTCAATCAGCGTTCATCTATATCACTCTACTTCTTCAATATTCTCTTTTCTTCTCCTCTCCAGCTTCTAGTGTATCTTATCTCTCAAACTTTGTAAACTGTGTATCTATCTCTCTATCTCTTCTTTTCTCACCTCTATTTTCATATCAATGAATTGTCAAAATAAAAGATGATGTCATTGTTGAAATCTCGCTCTATTTTCGAACATCACTGCACCTCACACCGCTATCACCAAACTTCGTCATTCCTCAACGATAAAATGAAAAAGTGATAACTTATCAAATAGACATTCAAAGTTTTGTACCTACAAAACTAAAACAATATAGTTCACAGTCAGGTTTATAACTTAGATTTCTGACGACCAGTTATCGTCAGCTAATCATTCTTTGATAAGATTTTAAACATATTTTTCCCGTTCGCTTACATTCTTTAATTTTATAAACAAGTTCATTGACATGAATAAATGGAAACTCGTTTAGAACGTGCAAGTTACTCTGAGTTTCCTGCTTAATGATACGTCAGACATTTAGCACATCGAACACAAGTTGGGAAGTTTCAGAAACATAAACTTCTTGTTATTTTTCATGTGGCGGAAATGTTGTAAGGAGCGCAACTCTTAATACGTTCAAAATTGGTTGACGTCATTCGTGAGTTAAGTCATTGCCAAGGTTAGAGAAAAGTACAAGCGTAAAACTAATGAAGTACAGATATGTAATATAGAAAATAAAATAATCTATATATATAAAAATGAGAATGTGTGTCTGTCTGTCTGTCTGTGTGTGTGAATCCCTAAAACTCGAGAACTACGCAACCAATTTCATTCAAATTTTACACATGCCTTACTTAGGGTTCCAGTTGTGTTTTAGTCAAAAAAATTTTTAACTTCTTGCAGAGTTCGAGCACACGGCAACATAATATCTCCTCCACTATTTAAGTATTAAGTGTCAAAAGTGAAACAAAAACACTCATGTCAAATACTTTCACTTTAAAAATGAAACTATTCCACTAACTGAAACAATCACATTTCGATACTGTAGTGACAGATACTTTCACAGAGAGAGAAAGAGAGAAAGAGAGAAAGAGAGAGACAGAAAGAGAGAGAGAG
>NC_068984.1:145964750-145965911 GCF_001194135.2 Octopus bimaculoides | reverse complement strand
GGGCAGCAACAAAAAACCTATTTGTATATGCTCCACAAGGGAAAACAAGGAACATAGTTTACAATGAGGTGTTATAATCACAACAGCAAGAAAGTATGTACATGATCACCTTCTTTTACGAAACTTCATTGACTTTCATATATTTATATTGATATACATATATATACGTGTGTTTGGGTGCGTGTGTGTATATACATCTCTATATATAAAGATGATGCGTAGTCTAGACGGCGTTTTTAGATTTCATTATTCTCTTTAACCCGGGCAACGCCGGGTATTTCTGCTAGTAAATTAATAAAGAATTAAATGATATAGAAAGGAGAATTAGAATAATATGAAAAAAATTACTGACAATTATCTAACGCACACACACATACATAGTGAGGCTTTGTTACACACTCCAAAGATTTCCATCTGAATTTATTTTGATGAATAGATGCACACACTTGGGTGTATGCATCGATAGTTCAATCAAGGCACCAACTCAACCACATATTTACAAATATTGGGAACTCTCTTAGTTGATTTGTTAGCTGGTCGCTTTTGTTGTTGTTGATAATAATAATAATAATAATAATAATAATAATAATAATAATAATAATAATAATAATAATAATCCTTTCTAATAATATAATAATCATTATTATTGCGGTCAATTACAGGTTTCAAGGCGAGCAATTTTCGAAGAGAGGCGACAAGTCTATTACAATGATCCCAGTACTTTATTGGTACTCTATTTTACTGATCCCGAAAGGAAGAAAGCAAAGTTGATCTCGGCAGGATTTGAGCTCAGAACGTAAAATGCTGGAAGAAATGCCGCTAAGCATTTTTACCCGACGGAGTAACGATTCTGCCTGGTGGCTGCCTTAATAACAAGGATTTCAAATTTGGGCAAAGGGCCGGCAGTTTTTGAGGAGAGGGGGAGATAGTCGATTACATCGGTCTCAGTACTTGACTGGCACTTATTTTATCGATTCTGAAAGGATGAAAGACAGGCAGGATTTGAACTCAGAACACAAAGACAGATAAAATACCGTTAAGCATTTTGCTCAAGGTGCTAACGATTCCGCCAGCTCACCACCCTAATAATAATATGTCCCCTTAATACTCTGTTAACATTTCATACACTTCTAATTTTACTTTACTGGAATATAACTCCAC
>NC_068984.1:145953276-145962103 GCF_001194135.2 Octopus bimaculoides | reverse complement strand
GGTTTGATTTAATGAAGAATTTTGAAGATATATGCCATAATAAGCGGAAAAAGATGTTTTTAGCTGTTGTGAGATGTAATTTTATAACTAAGCTAAATTCAATGTTCAAGTGTTTCTCGAATATGTTTACATTGATAAGCTGTGAACCTTCGATCCCTAAGCTATCGCAGTATCTGACTCTAATTCTAGGTTGGGGGGGGGGGTTGTAGGACGTTTGGCACTAAGCAGTGGAGTCCAGTTTAGATATTGGTATACCTGTCAATGGTAAAATTAGGTGATGACCATCACGAGATCTTTCATTATGGGTCTTTATTTCATAACAGACATGTTTATGGCCTAAGTCATGCTTCATCCGAAACAGCTGTCATGATAAGACTATTACACCACTCATGCTCATTAAGACTATTTGTGTTCATCGGCCTTTTCACACGCGCGCACGCACGCACGAACACATGCACACATGCACGCATACATATACATGAGCACACACACGCAAGTACATATACACACACAGGCACGCGCGCGCACACTCACATTATATACATATTATGTAGGCGCAGGCATGGCTGTGGTAAGAAATCTGCTTCCCACATGGTTCCGGGTTCAGTCCAACTGTGTGGCAACTTAGGCAGGTATACTCCATACATATATATATATATATATATATGCATATATGTGTGCGCGTGTCTGTGTTTGTGTTTGTATTCCCCCACCGCTTGACAACCAGTGTTAGTTTGTTTACATCACCGTAACTTAGCAGCTTGGCAAAAAATACCGGTAGAATAAGTAGCAGACTTTAAAAACGTTTTGGGATTGCAATCACCCCAAATTCTGTGTAGCCTGTAAAAAGAGTTTTGTGGGTTGATAATGAAGTGACTTGAAATGTTGTAACACTAAATTGCGTATTGTTTTCTGCAACCTATTGAGGACGTATTTAATTAAGTACCACAATTCTACTTGTCCCCCACCCACTTGCCGAATCTACTTGTCCACCGTCCTCTTCATGTGAGAGAGCCTCTACGCGAGTGGCTGATCGAATAGCAGCCAAACCTCTCCCACCACTTAACCACTTAAACTCAGAAGGACACATTGCAAAATGTAAACAGGATGGCCATGGCTGGAATGCTTTTGACCCAAAAAGTTAGCTAAATCAATGTTGATCTCGGGTTAAACAACAACGACCCGGAAAGAAAAAAAAAATAGTAAGGCCAGATTCGAACTAAGAACGTAAAAAGTATTTTGTCCAATGCTCTGACCATTCAGCCAAACCACCATAACTGTAACTTAATAAATATTGAGTATTATCACATGACACGAACATTTGAGCGATTAAATTGGCTGCTGAAGATTTTCGTCATATTTCTCCATTTTCTCACTTTCCTTTTCATTCACCGTGGTCCCACGATGAAGCAATATACACAATGATTACTTTGTTTTTATTTTTTACGACAACAATGCCAGCTTTTCTAGCCACGGTAAGACGATCACACTTGATGGTCATGTCCCACAAGATCTTATATTGTTCATTTTCAACAACACTTTTCGGTTGGTGCTTATGACAGAACTTCCAGTGAACCAACCTGGCAATGGTTCTCTTGTACACTTTTGGTGCAAGCGTCTAACAGTCACTAATAATGTGGTTAATTGTTTCACCTTTTTCAACCTTCAAAACAGGAAAGTCACTGACTTGTCAATATTGAACTTGATATCAAATTCCGCCGAGGTCGACTTTGCCTGTCATCCTTTCGGGGTCGATAAATTAAGTACCAGTTGCGTACTGGAATTGATCTAATCGACTGCCCCCTCCCCCAAAATTTCTGGCCTTGTGCCTAGAGTAGAAAAGAATATTGAACTTGATAGAAGCTCATTCCCGTTGTCTATCTTGGGCTGCGAAAATAAGAGCTTCAGTTTCAACTTTCCAGTCGCTTTTTCTAGTTCATTCCCAGACCCTGTCAATTGTCTCAAGCATTGGAATTGGCCATTTTTTCCCTTCCATCTATTCAAGGTGTCTTTCTGTCTGTCTTTTTCAAAGCCTTCCTTTTCATTTGCTTCAACACTGCTTAGGACTTCCATCCTTCTTACTCCTATCATCGATCTCTCCTTTCAATTTTTTACATACCATACCAGATTATATCTCTCACACCTTTACATACCATACCAGATTATTTCTTTCACACCTTTACATACCATACCAGATTATTTCTCTCACACCTTTACATACCATACCAGATTATTTCTCTCACACCTTTACATACCATACCAGATTATTTCTCTCACACCTTTACATACCATACCAGATTATTTCTCTCACACCTTTACATACCATACCAGATTATTTCTCTCACACCTTTACATACCATACCAGATTATTTCTCTCACACCTTTACATACCATACCAGATTATTTCTCTCACACCTTTACATACCATACCAGATTACCGTACATTTCAGTATATAAGGCGACCTACAAATAAGACGACCCGAAAATCCGAGTAAATGTTCATGACATTAGCTAATATATGAAGTATAAGACGACCTTTAAAATACAAAACTCGCCTAAGTTTAAGGATAGCCTAAGCAACAGTGTAAAAGTTACCATATCATATAAAATACTGGATATTAATTAAAGACGATGTTATTAGAAATGTTATTTTACTTAACATATCCTTGAAAGTTAAGACATGAAACAATATATAGTAATAACATAAATTTGTATAAGATGATGGAAGAGATCGTTTCTTTAGCGCTGTCGATCGTAATGTCATAAACAAAGACGTGTTCATGCGGCTGAACTATTTGAAACTTTCAAAGCAGCTGACGACTGACGAACTCATTATATCAACAAACAGCATTCTTCTTCTTCTGTTTAAGGCGATTCAACTACAATGTTGTTTTCACTTCATTTTCTCTCTGATTCAATCTGTCCTTGATTCTCCTACCAACCAGATACAATTCTTTAAATATTTTTTTATACTCGACCTGGAGCAGCCAAAAGAAAACAAACAAACAAACAAACAAACAAACAAACGAAGAAAATACGAAGCAAAGTTTTAAACTGAAAGTTGTTGAAGTTGCCAATGCATCTGACAACTGTGCTGCTGTGAGAACATTTGATGTGACTGATAAGCTGGTAAGACATTGGGGAAAGAATGAAGATAATTTAAGAAACATGTCAAAAGTGAAATGTGCAATGAGAAGCGGAAGCTCTCGATGACCAGAGTTGGGAGATCATGTTTGAAAGTGGGTACTTGAACTGAGACAGGATGGATACGTAGTAACACGAAATAAAATAAGATCATATGCATTAATATGGGCAAAAGCCAACCAAGACGAAAGCAGTAGGCTGGTGCAGTCGTTTCAGGAAGAGAAAGAATCTTGTGATACGACAAAAAACGAAAATCGCTCAAAAGCTACCAAGAGACCTTGACCATAAAGTTACCAATTTTCATCGATTTATTATTGGGATGAGGCAAAAACATCATCTTCTTATGTCATGTATCAGAAACATAGATGAGACCCCATTAAACTTTGATATGACGGGTGACAGAACGGTTGACAAGAAAGGCGCAAAAACCGTGCATGTTAGAGGCATGGGTCATGAAAAGACAAGGTTTACGGTCGTGTTATCGTGCATGGCTAACGGAACGAAACTGAAACCCATGATAATTTTTAAGCGAAAAACTAAGCCTAAAATAAATTTTCCTTCTTGAGTATTTGTTCATTTTCACGAAAAAAGATGGATGGATGAGAATGGCGTAAAATTGTGGATAGAAAATATTTGGAGCAGACGTCCGGGTGGGATAAAAAAGGAAAGAAGTCTATTGGTTTGAGATATGTTTCGTAGCCACATAACAGAACACTAAGGCCAGATTATCACGAAATAATACTGATATTGCAGTTATACCTGGTGGTCTGACCTCTTTACTGCAGCCACAAGACGTCAGTCTAAACAAACCATTTAAAGATAATGAGAGAGGAATGGAGCAATTGGATGCTGCATGGAGAGAAATCTTTTACAAAAGGCGGAGCTATGCGTGCTGCTTCATTGGATGTTTTGCGTGTATAATTGTTATGTCCGATTTATTATATTCTAACTTCTTGTCCATTTGAATAGAAAAATCCCACAAAATCTTACATTTCTCCGACTCCAGAACTCTTTCGACTCCGTGATTGTCCCATGTGTTTCCAGCTTCAAAGCCCCATTTCTGGCACAGTTTCCAGTGCAAAACTTTTAAAATCTGGTCGTGCCTCCATTTCTTATATTCTTCCTGTGCCAACTTGAGGCATTCTGTCACAAAGTGTGCCACTGTCTCGTTCCAAGTTCTACAGGCTCCACGTTTTTCTGACACATTCTCTCCATATATATTTTTCTTCAAGTTGTTTGTTTTTATCGCTTGATGTTGGGCTGCTACAGTTAAGCTCTGTTTCTTTTTTAAATTGCCCCCTTTTAAAACAAAGCTCAGGATTTTGTTCCCTATGCGTCTTCAGGGGCTCTCCAAAATTGGCCGTCTAAAGGTTTCTCTTCGATCTGTCTGACGTGCTCTCTTTGTATTTCGTTCTTGTCCTTTTCCCCTATTACGCGTGTCATCACCTGTTCTTTACTAACTGTCTTTAATAGTTTTTCTGTGCTGCTCTGTAAGTATTCTACTAGACTTTTTTCTTTCCATCTATACACATTCCTCTACTGCTATTAAGCCTCTATTCCATCCTGGTCTCTCCTCAGGTACAGACGGTTGATATCAGCTTTCGGATGGTGGGCTCCATACATCGTCAACAACTTCCTAGTTTTTCTGTCAAGTTTCTTTATTTCGTTTCTGGTTCATGTCTGATTAGGGTACTTCTCTTTAATTTATTGCTTCAAAAAGATTTTTGGAATTCAGCTTTGACTATAATAATTTCCTTAGTCTCCTTGTGTACTCCCATTTGTTTCATTTCTTCATTTGTTATCTCGTCTACTTCCAGTCTTCCCAAGTACTTATACCACTGTTCTTACTCAACTGCTCTCATTCTTTGCCCATTGTTTGCATTTCAATTTCCTGATTTCTTTCACGTCTTCCTCGTTTCATTTTCAATATAGCGCACTTTTCTATTCCAAATTCCATGACTACGTCATTTGAGAAAATGCGGATAGTATGCACAATAATAATAATAATAATAATAATAATAATAATAATAATAATAATAATAATAATAATAATAATAATCATAGCATGCCCAGCTGACAACAAGGAATGCGATAAGGAAGAAAGAAAAGTCGAGAGATATGACAGGTTAGCTTGGGAAGTTAAGCAGTTGTGGTCGATGAAAAAGGTGGCAATAGTACCCAATAATCGCCAGAGCCCTGGGAACAGTGAGCAAACATCTCGAGAAGTACATGGAACAGATAGGGGCTGCAATAAGGGTGGAGCACTTGCAGAAAACAACACTGCTTGGAACCACTCGAATACTCCGGAAGGTGCTCGAAAAATAAGGGGTGCTACCTTAGTTCACTGGTAGGGAACAGCTGACACCACAGTACATCTCCAGCGTTAGGAGTTGTGGAAAGGCAATGGTAATAATAATAATAATAATAATAATAATAATAATAATAATAATCTATTATTATTATTGTGTCTTTCTTTCAATTTTGTTCCCATTTCTTGCTGAGTGTCTTCCCGACACCCAGGGCAAAAAACTCTCTGTATACATTGGCAGGCCATTAAAATAAACACATCAGATTGTTCATTTACAAAGTTACGTGATAGAAAAAAAGAAAAAGAAAAAGAAAGAAATTAAAAAAAATATCGAAAATGAAAGAAAAAAGAGAAGAAAAACAAAAAAGAAAAGAAAGAAAATAGAAAACAAAACAAAAAAAACCCACTGCGACGATGCTCTTCTCAATACGTGTGACTCGTAAAACAATCTTTTGCACTTTCTTTTTGTATGAATTGTAATCCAGGAATCATTCTCATATTATTATTATTATTATTATCATTATTATTATTATTATTATTATTGTTGTTATTATTAGAAAGGCTAAACATGATGTAGAAACTGGCGCGGTAGATTGAAATGAAATATTTTGGGATTACTTACGTTTCTTGAGCAAGACCCGTCGTTTCGTCTCTCAATCAGCAGAATGGCAATTCTAGCGGCAGCTCTTCAATTTATATCCCACTTCGATGTTGTTGTCGTTGCTACAACCATTGTTGTGGATGGTGTCGCCGGTGGTGCTCTTACTGCTACTAATATTGTTGTTGTTGTGGTTGCTGATGGTGGTGGTGGTGGTGGTGATGGTGCTGTCGTTTTTGTTCTCCGTAAAGTCAATGTTTGCGACGTTCGTTCTTGTAATTTCCGAAAATGACTAATTAATTCTTTGTCTTGTATAACCATATAAGTTATATAGTTTTTTTTGTTACACTTTTCTCCCAAACAGTGGAACAATTAAAAATAAAAAAAGAATAACTGGAAAAAACTATTTAATGATACCAAAAGAAAAACCAGTCTTCACAGTTATATTCATTCGTCGCAAAAACCAACGCAAACACACACACACACGGACACACGCACACACACACATGGACACACGTACACACACCCGGACATACGCACTCACGCACACACACACACACACACACAGCCGGACATACTCACACACGCACATACAGCCGGACACACACGCACGTATGGATACTGAGGCGGTCAAAAATTCTGGCAACAAGGTTTACGTAATAAAAGGCGAAACAAACATCAGATCGTCGCCCCGAAACGGCCATTCCTTTGCATCATGTTCTTTCATCCGGTTCCAAACTTACTAAAATCTTCCTCTCCCCCCTCCCTCTCTCCTTGTTTAATGTTTACAAATGAATGGAAGTGCGTACGTGCGAGTATATCTACATATCTTTCGTTTTTGACCTGCCGCAGTCATTAGACTGCGGCCATTCTGGGGCACCACCTTGGAGGTATGTTTTTACTCGAACAAACCGATCCCGTTTCTTATTTTGATAAAGCCTGGTGCTTATTTTATCGTGGTTCATGTGCTGAACCGCTAAGTTACGGGCACGTAAACAAACCAACACTGATTGTCAAGTGGCGATCGGACACGCGCGCACACGCGCACACACGTCTGCCAAATCCACTGACAGGGCTTTGCTTGACTCGGGACTATGGTAGAAGATACTTGTCCAAGGTGCCAGGAAGTGGGACTGAACCAGGAAACATGTGGTTACATCAATTATTAAAACACTCAAGCACATTGAGAAAAATATTAACAATGAAAGTGAAAAACTTTCTCGTGGGATAAATTCTTCAGATTTCCACTCCTCAACTGCCTCTTTGAACCTACTTCAACCGCATGCGCGCATCTTTGTTTATTTCTAGGAGTTTGTCTCGTTATACTTATTGACCAAAGGTGAGGATAGTGATGAAAAACCCGAAATGGAGACAACGGTTTGGGTTTTTCAGCGACCTCTCCTTTACTGAAAATCGGTTACTGGTCGATGACCGATAGAGAACAATCGCGAATACCAGCAGCTGAAGTATGAGTGTAGCCAGGTTCTAAACCTAGGGGAACCGTGACACACCCCAAACAATTTTTAATTGATTGTTTATATATTTTCTAAAAAGCACCAATTTTGAAAAATATTCTCGCTGGGAGAGGTCGCTCCTCTTACTCCTGTTAGCTATGCCGGTAGAAACTCCATAAGATGTACCCAGTGCAAGCTATGGGCACATAAGAGGAACAGTAATATCACTGGAAGATTAACAGAGAAAGTAGGTTTTACATGTAGCAATGTGCAGGTACATTAAACACCAGGAAAGAACAAAAACAAATAGACTCCCACCACCTCAAATGTCAAGGGGAATCCTTGGAAGTAGCAGGCAGTTTCTGTTACTTAGGTGATCAAGTTAGCAGTGATGGAGGTGGTTCCAAAAGCATAGCTGCTAGAATACAAATAGGTGGGGGCAAAGTTCAGAGAGCTAGTACCTCTGTTAGTAATGAAGGGCCTCTCCCTCAGAGTGAAAGGCAGATTGTACGATGCCTGTGTACAAACAACTGTTATATGGCAGGGAGACATGGGCTGCCACAACTAAGGACATGCGAAGGCTTGAAAGAAACGAAGCCAGTATGCACTGCTGGATGGGTAAGGTTAGTGTGCATTATATAGGACAGGGTGTAAGTTGAGAGAAAAACTGGGTATACGAGGCATCAGATGTAGTGTGCATGAGAGAAGACTGCACTGGTGTGTGTGGTGTATGCGTGTGAGTAGAAGTAATCGGCTTACCTCGTTTTCTTTCCTTTGTACGAGTCTGTCCTGCGGTATCCGATCCTCGCGCCTGGCCCCGACCCGAAGAATGCTAGAAATAGCAGCTGCTTCTCTCAACACCTGGACGATCGCTTGGCACGACCTCTCGTCACAACAACCCCGCTCGAAAAGGGCACGAAATCCCAATCGAGGCTCCCTCTTCCCCTTCCGGTCAGCGGTCAGCTCCCCAGTTGCTGACGTCATACCACACGCCACCCTGATCTTAAAGATCACGTCCGCCATCCAACCGGGCGGGCGCCTTACGCGTCGAGATCTTCTCAAGCCAGGTGCCTCGTTTCCCTCGCCTTGATCGTCCGATAGTGCCTCTCTACGATTCCGTTGCCACTCGGCCTATACGCCGCTCTGAACAATCGTCGCACCTTCCCCAACGCTTCCGAACGAAACGCCGCCCCGTTGTCCATCAGCAGTTCTTCCACGGGATCCCTCTCCAAGAATATCCCGTTCAGAATGCGGGCAATCTGATCAGCAATGCCTGTCCTCAGCTCCCTCCAAATGGCCAGCCGGCCTGGCCCGCATTCGACC
>NC_068984.1:145952075-145953194 GCF_001194135.2 Octopus bimaculoides | reverse complement strand
GTCACATCCACAGCTAGTCTCCTCCAGTTGCGCTCTACTGAGAGGTTCCCTTGCTCATGCCCACCTGGGGCGGGGTCAATGGACTGGCATCTGTCACATTTCGCGACCACTTTCTTGACGTTTCTCCTAGTGACGTCAGCATCAATCATTTTCGCCAGATACAGGGTCCTATCCACCCCCAAGTGGTGCATAGCATGTAGCTCCTTCAGTTCGGAGTCACCCAGCCGACACGCTGCCGCTATCCCTTTCATTGCTTCCTCCAGCCACGCCCTTTTCATCCTGGTCTGTGCATCCGTCCTGTTTCTTTCCGAAGGCACGAAAACCACGTTCAGCTTCAGTCCGAACTCGGCGATCAGCTCTCCTAGAACTCCTAGGCGGCGTTTCACCAACATCTCCGCGGCACCTTTCGTCCGGACTCTCTTCTCGCTATAGCAAAGTTTATTGTCCAATGAATGAGGGGGTACTCATAAGTGGGCTGGTTACACCCACTGGCATAAACTTTGCTTGTGAAGACCTACTGAGGCAAGTGATATCAAAATCGAAATTGCTGACGTGGCTGATGACAGTACCGCCTGATTGGCACTTGTGCCAGTGGAACGTTAAAAGCACATCCGAGTGTGATCGTTGCCAGGGCCGCGGATTGGCTCCCATGCCAATGGCATGTAAAAATAACCATTTGAGCATGATCGTTGCCAGTGTCTCCTTACCGGCACGTGAAAAACAACATTTGAGCATGGTCATTGCTAGTGCCGCCGGACTGGCTCTCGTGCAGGTAGCACATAAAAAACACCTTTTGAGTGTGGTCGTTGCCAGAACCGCCTGACTGGCCCTCGTGCCGGTGGCGTGTAAAAGCACCCACTATACTCTTGGAGTGGTTGGCGTTAGGAAGAGCATCCAGCTGTAGAAACTTTGCCAGAACAGATTGGAGCCTGGTGCAGCCTTCTGGCTCGCCAGTCCTCAGTCAAACCGTCTAACCCATGCCAGCATGGAAAACGGACGTTAAACGATGATGATGATGACAATAATATATATTAATATATATATGTGTGTGTGTGTGTGTATATATATATATATATATATACATATATATATATATATACGCGAACAGCTCTGCCTTTT
>NC_068984.1:145950720-145951138 GCF_001194135.2 Octopus bimaculoides | reverse complement strand
CCTCCTTATGACTCTCCCCTTTACGTCTATGCAACACTTTTCTTTATTTTTATTTTTTTATCCCCCCCTCGTCCCCTTTACATTATATCCATTATTCTCTTGTTATTACACTCACTACATTTTTCCACAATTTATCTCACCCCTTCCTACACGCACACATACCCACACATGTAAGCACACCTACCCCCCAACACACCACACATATGCATGCACTTACACGCTCAGACTCGCCCACACACTTATACAAACGCACACTTGCGCATACACACACACGCTAACAATCACGCAAACATACACACACACACACCCTTGCACACATAACCCACATTCACAAATACCTCCCACACACCTGACAACCCATACATACCCCCATTCACACATACCTCCCACATACATGCGCGCCCTCACACACACGTAT
>NC_068984.1:145929565-145950710 GCF_001194135.2 Octopus bimaculoides | reverse complement strand
ACATACCCCCATTCACACATACCTCCCACATACATGCGCGCCCTCACACACACGTATAGACGAACGCACATACATACACACACGCACAGTGGTAGAGACACACACCCATATATACGCGCACGCCTACATACACATGCACACACAAAATAACACACATCCTTACGTTCTCACACACACCTCTCACATACACAACACACACGCACGCACGAAAACATACACAATATACACATACACGCACGCACAAAAAAAAAAAAAATACACACACGCGCACACATCCACTTCTCACCAACACTACACACTCACACAAGACACGCATACAATCACACACATGGGCATAAACAACACACGCACAGACGTACACAGCAACGCACATATACACATACGTACGCACAAAAACACACACACACGCGCGCATACAAAACACACACACACACGTACACGTACCCAACACAAACTCAAAAACCGCCTGTTGACCTTCCACTTAATATTGTCCATAAGCATCCACTAACTATTCCTGCTACTAATTCCTTCCACTACGTCACACACAAACAGATAAACCACCAAACCATGCACACACACACACGTTGTTATCACACACACACTCGCAGACTTTCGCACACGCACAGATATTCATCTCCCTTTTTCACTCTCCTGTCTTAGAAAGAACTTTTCCTCCACCACCTCCTCTTCCGGTCTTTTCACAATGTAACCTCGTGGGCATCGGTACCATTTTCCTCTTTCTCCGTTTTTCCATTCTCCGAACTTTCCATCTTTCCGACGAAGGGCTACGCCCGAAACGTCATACACTCTCTCTTTCCTTTCCCGAGCGTCCAATAACACTATCCGTATCACATCCTCACTTTGTTGTTTTTTTGTTATTGTTTTTTGTGTTTTTTTGAACCTATATATATGTATATATATACACACACACACACACAATAAATAAAGGACAGCCCCATGCAATACTTTGAGAAACAATTTTTCTTTATTTCTTTCTTTATTTGTGGTTTATTTTGCAACTGTAAAAACATTACAAAAACTGAAATGATCCTGATGATAATGAAATACAAGTATGATGATAGTATATACACAACTGCAGACACACACACACAATCACACATGAATATATATGATTATATATATATACACACACACACATAAGCATATGTCTGCATATAAATATATGTGTATGTATATACAAATACATGTATATCTATGCACACAAACATAAATATATACACACTTACTTATGTAGACACACATATATATTCATATATGCATGCACTTACACATATATACAAACACACATAAATAAAAAATTAAAATATTAAAAAATATGCGTGTGTGTGCATGTATGTGTATTCATACATATATGTATGTATGTATGTATGTATGTATGACTATATACACATTTGCCCCGCTCGGTAAAGAATGCTGATAGGAACTCAGGTCAACCAATGTTAAATTATTGTTTGTTTCACAACATGTATAGAATTTCCTGCTCGGACAAGCGAAACCTCTCGTTTCACAGTTCTTTCCCGAATTGCAATAGCCATCACCTTAGTACTGCTTCAGTATTTCTAGATTCTACTTTCGGTTCCGTCTGACTTTGATTGCTACTAATTGGTAAATGGAGTTTCTCAAAGAATTCGGTTCTCTTCGTCAGGTAGTGGCATACCTCGTTAGGGTCATTAAGTACAAATGGTGGCACCTGAAAATAATAAATACAGCATTATAATTCCTGAATTTGTTTCAGATTCTCAACAAACCGTTTTTGCAATCTTTAAGCTTGCAGCATTTAAAATGGGTGCAGCCAGCCTAAAATTCCACCTGTTTCATGTTTCTGTGTTCAAACCAGCCAGGTCTGGCCTCTCACACCTACCCTGCAATATCATTCTAAAAATAAACGGTCACTGGGCTGGCAAGCTGCAATAGGCTCCGGTCTGATTTGGCATGGTTTTCTGAGGCTGGATGCCCTTTCTAACGCCAACCATTGCAAGAATGTAATGGGTGCTTTTACATGCCACCGGCACTGGTGCCATTTGTATGACACTGGTATCTGCTACGACTACAATTTTGCTCAGCTTGATGGGGGGTCTTCTTCTCAAGCACAACATAATGCTAAAGATTTTGTTCACTGCCTGCGTGAGGCCCAATGTTTGAAAGGAACTCAGCCACTTTGCCTCCATGAGGCCAGATGGCAGTGTGCAATGTTTTACCAAAAAGGAAAACTATAACTGTCATTAAATATGACTAGGGTGTTAGAAACACCTACATTGCTAGAAATAAGAGCTAAAATACTCTAATGCTGTAGTCAAAGCTCATAATTGTAAACATCAGCATGGCTGCAGCTCTGAGCTGAAACTACAGCAAAAATATATACAGACAGGGACTGTCTGGAAATAGTTTTGGTAATTTCTATTTACAACCACCACATAATGGTTGTAAATAAGCATCCTCGTCATACAGACAAGATTGGTTGCTTCCAGTCTTAAACAAAACACATATCATGGAAACTGGTGAGGCTTGGTGACAGGAAAGGCATCCAGCTGTAGAAAATCTGCCTAAACAAATTCTGTCTGATCCATGCAAGCATGGGAAAGTGGACGTTAAATGATGGTGATGATGATAAACAAGGTCACAAATGGAGGTTAGGCCAAAGTGATGTAATGTAACATTGAGTATCCTTGTAATATAATAAACCAACTTGAGTAGCCATTGTGATTTTTAATAATGTTTCTAATGGCAAAAACATTTCCAAGAGAATGATTAATACTATTCATTTTATTCACAATAAAAGCACTTATGGCATTAACCTCAGATACTATAACCTTAAAAAATTGGAAATAAGCACTCCCCGCCATCTTGAAAAAAAAAGTATCTCATATTACCATTGTGCAGTTGAATATGAGACCCTGTTACTTTCAGATCCAGTTTGTTTTTTGAATTTATTGTAAAAAAACAGAACATACAAAAAAAAGTGCAGGCGTGGTTGTGTGGTAAGAAGTTTGCTTACCAACCAGACAGTTCTGGGTTCAGACCCACTGTGTGGTGCCTTATGAGTGGTTTTGGTGGAAGGAAACTGAAAGAAAGCCACTGTATATATTGATAGAAGTGTGTGTGTGTTTCTTCCTCGTCACTGCTTGACAACAGGTGTTAGTCTATGTCCCCCGTAACTTATTGGTTCAACAAAAAGAAACTAACAAAATAAGTACCAGGCTTAAAAAACAATAAAACACTGGGGTCAATTTGTTTGACTAATCCCTTAAAGATGGTGCCCCAGCATGGCTGCAGTCCAATGAGTGAAACGAGTAGAAAATATAAAACCTTCAATATTAGGATAGACATCAAGACAGTAGTTGTGGCAATTTATCATTTGTAGGTAGTTTATAATAAATTGGTAGTGTTTCTTGCTATTTCCATTTGAGTGAGAGAGAGAGAGATAGAGAGAGAAAGAGAGAGAGAGAGCTAGAGAGAGAGAGATAGAGAGAGAGACTGTAGGCTCAGTACTTCCATCATCAAAAGTTGCTGCAAATCAAATGGAAAAAAAAAAGGCAATGTCACTGGTATAGGAACAAACTGGGAATTGCTGCAGGGTAGGACACAATACCCTGTAGTATTTTGTAGTATGGATGTTAGGCCAAAGAGACATAATGTAACATTGAGTATCCTTGTAATATAATAAACCAACTTGAGTAGCCATTGTGATTTTCAATAATGTTTCTGTTGTGGTGGACACACCCAGGTGAGAAATGGGCTGGTCCACTACCAATAAACAGTGGAATGGTGCATTCAGTAAGGTCAGTTATTGAGGTACGCCAGTCCTGCAGAGACGACGAAATACGTCGTCATAAAGTGGGACATAACAATTTCCTTCGAAAGATTTCATTAAATTTGCCCATTTATGTCTCGTTGTAGAGAAAAAAAGCCCATAGCCTTTGTATGAAGACAAAATAACTTCAACGCAGCAAGAAACAGCAGTTTGACCAACAGTGTACCTCACTGACTGACCTTACTGACAGTTTTTTACTTTTTTTTAGTAGTGGACCAGCCCACTTCTCACCTGGGTGTCTGCCACAACAGTTTCCAACAGCAATAATAGTTTCAAGAGGATGATTAATACGATTCATATTAGAATGATTAATACGATTTATATTAGAATGATTAATATGATTCATGTTAGAATGACTAATTCGATTCATTTAATTCCCTTTTTCCTTCCAACCAGGTTCATCATCATCATCATCATCATCAACAACCCCTGGATATTATTGTTTCAAGTCCTAAGACTCATAGGGCCAGTTACCCGATTCCCATGGCGTTATATTCTCACAATATTCTCCCTGAACTGGACACTAGTCTATCATCAGGTTACCCACTTACAGCCGAGTGGACTGGAGCAATGCAAAATGACGCACTTTACTCATCAAGAGCACAACGCATTGCCTGGACAGCGAATGAAAAACATGGCCTGATACAACACCCTAAACACTGGCCATGCCTCTTCACCCCTAAGAGGTCCTGTAAAAGATCATGGGTACCGTCTCTACCCATGGCTAAAGGATTGAAAAAAAAATGTTAAATCATTTAAAGAAGTCATGTCCTAGAGTTATCAAGAAAAACAAGTTAGGAGGGAAACCAACAAAATGTCCCCTTTTTATAAATAAACCCATATGCAGAGATGTGTGTAATAGCGAAAGATGAAGAAATAGTCTGTTGGATGGTGTTGCCAGGCCATTTTGAAAACACTGTTGAGGAGTTGGGAATAAGACATTCCTGCGAACATGAAACGGCAACGTGTGTGTGTGTGTGTGTGTGTGTGTGTGTGTGTGTGTGTGTGTGTGTGTACTCTTATTTTCATATGTGACGGTCGTAAATGAGCATCAGCGTTATGCAGGGGATGTTGTTTGTTTCCAGTTCTCTGTGTAAAACATGCCTGGCCATAGGAAATGTTACTTTGTTTGGAAATAGGTTAGATTTGGCAACAAGGGCATCAAGTTGCAGAACATCTGCCTCAACAAATTTCATCCATCACCGGACTCTGGCCATGTTGGGGCACCACCTACATACGAGGGTGAGTCAAAAAGTAATGCCATTTTGTTGAAGACCCTTGCTCAAGGTGGTTGTACAGTGGGACTGAACCTGAGACCATGCAGTTTCAAGATGTACTTCTTAACCTCACAACCAAACCAGACCCAATTAAATCAATCCCCAATATTTACTGACTTCAGAGAAATGGAAAAGTAATAACTGAACCATAATTTCGGCATCTCTCCATAACCCTGCCCACAACAAACAGCTATTTGTTCTAACATCCTTCATATTTACTCTGGGTGCAGATATGGCAGTGTAGTAAAGTGGGTCACCACCTCCCACCCGCATGGTTTTGGGTTCAGCCCCATTGTACAATCCCCTGAGAAAGTGCCTTTTGCTATAGCCCTAGTCCAACACTTTGTGAAAGGAATTAGTAGATGGAAACTGTATGGAAACTCATTGCGTCTATATATATATATATATCTCATAAAAATAAAAAGGAAACTAACACATGGGAGATAACCAATGTTACAAAGAACATTACACATTTTGTTGTCTTTTTCAGTCTGAGCATTCCCATTCAAACGTCAACTGCTTTCAATGCAGTTGACAAACTGTCTTGCTTTTTTTTTTTTTTTGCTTGTTATCAACTTGGGAAATGGTGAAATAAATTAACATTTGATGAGGAAACCCTGGGTGGCTGTATTTAACAAGACTTGAGGAGGATTTTATTGTAATAATATCTTTGCTCCCTTAATTGACCAAGTGCTATACTATTTGTTGAATCCCTATCACACAGTCTGATCTTCATGTGAGCATGGGTTGGGCAAAAATGATCCCAGACAAACCCTAACATCATTTCTGTCCAACGCATGCCAACATGGACAATGGCCATTTAATGATGAGGATGATGATGTTGATGATGCATGTATATGCATGTGCATAAACATCAACATTTTACAGCTTAGCTTGTCCCTCTCTGGTGTCCACATTGCCCATTGCCATCATCATCAGCCAATCTCCTCTTTTGAAGGTGAGTGGAAGAGTAGAATAAGAGGATGTCTTACCTGACAAACAGTGAAGGGTTTGTGGCAGGAACAGACTCTGGCCATAAAAATGCTCTCTCAAATGTTTTAGCTGAAATCTTATGTAGTAACATTAACTGAACGTATTTTACAATGGTGTTATAACTATGGGTGAAGACACATGGCTTAGAGGTCAGGTGGTTTCAATTCCCAGACCAGCTGTGTGTTGTGTTCTTGAGCAAAACACTTCATTTCACAGTGTTTCAGTCCACTAAGCTGTAAACAGGTACCAATGCAATAGAGTAGCCTTCTGATCAAAGGAAAAGTTGGCCTGCTCACCCGAGGCTAGCATCATTTCAAAGCTAAACCAATGAGAAGTGCACTGTGATCAGTGATGTATAACAACATTCGATATTCTAGTTGATCACATGATTATAACTATGGACGTTGGTGGATGACCAAATATCCTCATCTACAAATAGTTTCATTTATTAATAAGAGGTTAAGAAACTCATTTTGCAACCACATGGCTCTGGGTTCAGTTCCACTGTGTAGCACCTTGGGCATGTGCCTTCTACTGTAGCCCCAGGTCAACAATACCTGGGGAGTGGATTTGGTAGACAGAAACTGAGTGAAAGCCTGTCACACACACAGACACACATATATATCTGTGTAGCTTGGTCTCCCACTACTGCTGTTGGTTTGTTTATATCCTCAGGGCTTAGCGGTTAGGCCAAGATTTAAGATAAGTACCGGGGTTGATTTGCTCAAGTAAAACCCTTCAAACCAGTGCCCCAGCATGGCTACGATCCAATGACTGAAACAAATAAAAAAAATCTCCATTCACTTACTTTGATATCACACACTTCATTATCTCGGCTTGTGTATTCTCGAAGAAGAAAATCGGTTCCAGCCTGAAAGGGTAATTACCAAGACTTGTTACAAAATACTTCCTGGCATCCCACCCCACCCCCAACACTTCACATCACCTGTGCTACCACCTATTGCCACCCTGACACACACCTACTTCCTCCACCTTGATATTCACTGCATCTCCCTCTATCCCCATCTGTCACTCACCCCTCACACTCCCACAAACTTACCCACCCATACCATTTCCCTTTGATCCACCTTGCAATTACTTAAAGCTACACCCTGACACATCTCCCCTTTCCGTCTGGGGTAATCATGTATCTCTCCTTCAGTAAGGCACTTTTTCCCCAATCACAACTTGACTTGTCATCACCTGGCACAAAGCCCCCTCCCTCAACTGAAAAGGAGGGTCTTGTCTTCCAAGTTACTTGGTGATCTCACTGGTGCCACATAAAACATAACTCAGTCCACTCTGCAAAGTGGCTGGGATTAAATCCTTCCCCCACGGATAGAGAATTTCATTTGCATTCATATTTAAAATCCTTCAGTACTTGCGTAGAACTCTGATGAAATAAAAAGTGAAGTCCACCTTGACAACTGAGATATGGAACAAATACTCCAAGTCATTCTAACTGGCATTTAAACAACTCTACAAACTCACCACTTTATATAGAAGTTCCCCCAAACACTTGCTTCCAAAACACCCTTTAATAGTTGCCTCCAAACACCCTATCAAGATATTTTAAAACAGTACAACTATCAGGTTATGTATGTATAATGATGAGTTATCAAAATATTTTTCCACACACACACACACTCTGACTGGCTCTTGTGCCAGTGGCATGTAAAAAGCACCATCTGACTGTGGCCGATGCCAGTATTCCCTGACTGGCCCCTGTGCCAGTGGCATGTAAAAAGCACCATCCGAACGTGATCGAAGCCAGGCCCGCCTGACAGGCTCCTGTGCTGGTAGCATGTAAAAAGCATCCACTACGCTCTCAGAGTGGTTGGCGTTAGGAAGGGCATCCAGCTGTAGAAACTCTGCCAGATCAGATTGGAGCCTGGTGCAGCCTTCTGGCTTTCCAGGCCTCAGTCAAACCATCCAACCCATACCAGCATGGAAAACGGACGTTAAATGATGATGATGACACACTGAGTCTCTCTCTCTCTCTCTCTCATACATTAATTGGAGGCAGTGACTTGTTTCTAAAATAGACTCACTCTATACACCACTATTGTTTGTAAGAAAAGTTAAAATGGACTCACCTCGTGGTAGAGTCGAGTATCATTTATCCGGACCAACACATTGTCAACACGCAAGAAGAATCGCAATAATATAAACACACCAGACGGCATCACACGCTGAAAGACAGACATCGACCATTAAGTCTGCATGTTTTAGGAGACGGGAAAATCTTAGAGAATTTCAATTGTTTTTAGGAAAAAACTAATTAGAACCAAACAGGATAATTTCTTAAGAAAACCACCCTAACGAAATTTCAGGTGCAGGCATGGTTATGCAGTTAAGTTTTCTTCTCAACCATGTGGTCTTCTACTATAGTCCTGGGCTGATCAAAGACTGTGAGTGAATTTAGTAGGTGTGTGTGTGTGCACATCACATGATGGTTGTAAATGAGCATCCCTGTCAAACAAGTGAGGTTGTTTGTTTTCAGCTTCCTGTGAAAAACATATCTAACCATGGAGAAATATTTCCCTACTTGGAAACAGGTGATGGTTGGTGACAAGAAGGGCATCCAGCCATGAAAAAACTCCCCCAACAAATTCTGTCTGACCCATGCAAGCATGGAAAAGTGGACATTAAATAATGATGTGTGTACTGAGTTCCTTTTACTTAAATTTCTTCATCTCAGCCTGGCATTCCAGCCTTCAGCTCCAGCATCGCACCAGCAACTCCATCATTACCAAGATAATGAATTCAATCTGCTAGAAATACCAGCTAAATCTCCCTCAAATATGTTAGATACCTCCAAAAAGATGGCATGGTCATGGATGGAGTGTCTTTACTTATAGGTTTGCTCAGTTAGAGGTGACCTGGGGTCTATATAACAACAACAAACATCCTACCAGCAAGCAGCCCAAACGTGCTTGTACAAGCCTTTTGATGCCAATCCACTTGTGACCACCTCTGGTTCAGTGTTAAAAACTTTCTGTTTTAAAATGATCCAAATTAAAATTTCCCATCAAAATTTCACATTGATTTATGGCGCCAAACCCCAGCTTAAGAACGACAAAGTTCTTTTACCAAATTCTTCATCATTTTCAAAATTAATTGAAACACAAACAGTGTATTTCGACAGGAATATGGCAACGAAGGGGTTGGAAAAGGGTTCAGTGAAGTAAAGAAAGGCTAAAATAAAAACTCACTATTTTCACACTCAATTTAGAAGCACCATTATCGGCAAGTTCATCTTCGAATAACAGGATATCCTGATAGAACAAGATCTTTTCACGCTGTTTTAGTTTCTCCAGATTGATTCGTTCCGTTGTTGGTATCACCTGGATCAATGGAAAATGGAAAGAAATGTCACTGCTTTATATTTAACATGAAAATCAAATGGAAATTGTAATTGTGATCCCCACGCCAGTGGCACATAAAAAGCACCATCCAAATGTGGCCGATGCCAGTGCCGCCTTGACTGGCTTCCGTGCCAGTGGCATGCAAAAAGCACCAACCAATCGTGGCCATTGCCAGCCTCCTCTGGTCCCTGTGCTGGTGGCACATAAAAAGCACCCACTACTCATGGAGTGGTTGGCGTTAGGAAGGGCATCCAGCTGTAGAAACACTGCTAGATCAGATTGGAGCCAGGTGCAGCCTCCTGTCTTCCCAGACCCCAGACCCCAGTCAAACCGTCTAACCCATGCTAGCATGGAAAACGGACATGAAACGATGATGATGATGATGATATAGGTCTCTCCAGGTGAAGCTACCACATCTCTGCATTGAGAGGTCACAGCTCTGGTACTGGGGCTGTGTGATTAGAATATCACAAGAAAGAACCACAAGACAGATTCTTCAAGCTGAGCCAACTGGCAGGAGATCTAGGAGTAGACTAAGAATGAGATGGTTGGGCTGGCAACTGTAATGATGGTTGCCTCAGATAGGTAGTAAGGAAGAGGAGGTGACTGAAGACCCTACTCACATGACCCTCTCAGGAACAGCGGGTGGAGAAGATGGGTGGATGGATGAATACATTTGGCAAAATAGCTTGAATACTAAAGAGTTACACCACCAGAAAAACAAAAAAAAGAGTCTAATGAAATAATATACTTACACTAATTGCTAAATTACTGTCTTTTGAGAAAAGTGATCCTTTGTAATCTGTAGTGAATGTCCAATCAAAAGGTTTCAGTGCTTGTTTGATGTATTCACAATCAGATCTAAAGAGACAATAAAGAATTTATTCTGAAATTTCTATAAATACAAGAAATGGAAAATATGCCTAAAATACAAACTAATTACAACAATTCCTGCAGCATGTGTTGTCATTCCCTTTGCCATCGTTTTAATGTCCTCTTTCCCATGTTTGCAGAGTCTATAGAGGCAGATTTTTTTACAGCTGGATGCCCTTCCTGTCACCAACTGTTACCTGTTTCCAAGCAAGGTAATATTTCCCCCAATGGCCAGACATGTTTCTGCATAATAAGGGAAATGAATATATGACACTGCTTGTATGACAGTGACACTCATTTACAACTATCATGCAATGTCAAGACAAGGAGACACAAACACACACTTGTCACTGTTTCACAACACACACACACACGTACAGTGAAGTCACCAAGTAACTTGCAAGACAAGACTCCTCAACTGAAGTGGGGAACTGTATTCAAGGAAGTGGCTTTTTGCCAGGAGCTGAAGTATGATAGATGGAAAGAAATATGGGTTTCGTGGTAGAAGAGATATATGGCTGCTCCAGCTGGAAAAGGGGAGGTGGTGAAGATCTGTCTCCGAGTTACAGGAAGGTGAACATACGTCTACATATTTTGATTTGATAGACTGTTGTGACATTCATGCTTTTTCCAATAGCAGTAGTTATGTAACAAATGTGAACTGGTTCCAAGTGGAAATTAAAACTTGGTTCACTGAAATGATCACACCCGTTCAACATATTTTGATCTCTTCCTCTTGTTTGCCTCCATTCATGCTGATCGTTCGTTTAAACTGACCCTTGATTTATAAGGGTATAAAACAAATATTTGATACAAGTTGTGATTTCTGTATGATCTGTATCTAAGAATGAAACATGTTATTAACGCGTATGCAGTCTCTATCAAACGGATTTCAATGAATTTTTTTTCAGTTGTTATTTAGGTCAAAATAACAGAATCTGTGAATTTTCAGGCAATTTCATTCACTAGAAAAATTTTTGGCACGAATGGGTTAATATGGTCCTCCAGAGGAATGGGCGATCAAATAAAACATCTGTTTGGATAAAAGAACATAAAATAAACAAGAATATATTTACCTGGCATTCTTCCAAACTTGGGATGCAGCAACTTGAAGCAGATCGTGTTCAGCATCGACGCACTTTAAAGCATCCAAAGCATTAAATTCTAATCCAAAGCCATCATTATGTTCCAGTCTGAGAATATTGTCAGCAAATACCATTTCTGGCAACTGTGGCAGAGTTAATTCCTTTTCGTAGCTGCCGATCAAAAAATAAAACCACAAAATCACAGACTAATAAATATCATTTACATATCAAAAATTACGTCATTAACAACCACCATATTTTGCTGACTGAAGAGGTTTAATAACATTGTTCGTTTTGATGTACTTGTCATGTTAACAAGAAGGAGCATGCAGATATACAATACCCTACACAATGAGGTGAGTAAATAAACTTATTTTAGAGAATCAAGGTTTTTGTGTTTGTCTTATTTAATGGTGTGTTGAAATAATTATGCCTTATTGGCGTTAGGAAGGGCATCCAGCTGTAGAAACTCTGCAAAAAAAAATTGGAGCCTGGTGTCGCCTCCTGGTCCACTAGTCCTCAGTCAAATCGTCCAACCCATGCTAGTATGGAAAGCGGACGTTAAACGTTGATGATGAAGAAAATACAATCATAATCATCATTTAATGTCTGTTTTCCATCTTGGCATGAGTTGGATGGCTTCATAGGGACTGGCAAGGCCAGAAGATTGCACCATGATTCACTGTCTGGTTTGGCAGGGTTTTAACAGCTGGATCATCATCATCATCAACGTCCGCTTTCCATGCTGGCATGGGTTGCACAGTTTGACTGAGGACTGGCAAGCCAGGAGGCCGCACCAGGCTCCAATCAGTTCTGGCAAGGTTTCTACAGCTGGATGCCCTTCCTAATGCCAACCGCTCTGAGAGTGTAGTGGGTGCTTTTACGTGCCAGTCAGGTGGTACTAGCAATGGCCATGCTCAAATGGTGTTTTTTACGTGCCACCTCCACTAGTCATGAAAACTGATACATTTTAGAGAATAGATTACTATGAGAAATTACTGAGGGACACCATTAGCCTGAAAAGACAATAGTCAAGTTAGTATTATAATTAACTACATCATAACTACAAACATAATCTGCTTTATGATAAAAGTGTTGGGACGAGGAAAAAAATATCCAGTCGTATAACAACTCATGTCATCTAAATAAAGATATTTTAAAATGGATTCATGTGAAGAAATGCAGGAAATAAATTATTCTGTTCATGAAATATAAAGAGAATGTGAGAAAACATGCAGACAGCATATTCAAAGATTTAAAAAGACAAAACAAAACTTGTTACAATTTGTGAACCCTGGTGTCATTAGTTACAAGCTTCTCACAGTTTTGTCACCGGTTCCTTACATTTATCTCAGTGAGGTAAACAAGGGAGTGTCTGCAGCTCGAGACAAAACAAAGAACTTTCTTTAAAAGGTATTGCTTCTTAAATTTCCTTGATCACATGTACATCCTTTGGTGTTATATGTGTGTGTGTATATATAGATATAGATTTATATATCGTGCTGGTGGCCCATAAAAAGCATCCACTATGCTCTCAGAGTGGTTGGCATTAGGAAGAGCATCCAGCTGTAGAAACTTTGCCAGATCAGATTGGAGCCCGGTGCAGCCTACTGGCTTGCCAGTCCTCAGTCAAACCGTCCAACCCATGCCAGCATAAAAAAACGGATGTTAAACGATGATGATGATGATGATGATATGTTAGTAAAAGATTTGCACACACATAAAACCCACTGACTGTTTTCCTTCCACCCTCGCCAACTTACCCCTCCCCCCTCCCTTGTCCCCTTTACTATATACACCACCCTATAACTTGGGGCTAAGGCCTACCCAACCAACTCGTCTTCACCATCATCTCTCTCTCTCTCTCCATCTGAGGCAGCCATTTTTCTCCTCAACTGCAAGAGACCTCTTTCTATCTTCTTATAGTACTCTCCCCCCCCAGTTGAGGGGGTGTTGTCTTGCAAAAAACCTTGGTGACCTCACTGGTGTTGGTGCCACAAAAAGAAAAAGCACCCAGTAAACTCTGTAAAATTGTTGGTGTTAGGAAGGGCATCCAGCCACAAAAACCACAGCAAAGCTGACATTGGGGTTTGTCAGACACTGTCAAATTGTCTAACCCATTCCAGCATGGAAAATGAACATTAAATGGTGAAGATGATGATGATGATGCACATGATCCCAAGTTCTGGGGTATGAGAGCAAGGAATTAAATCAACTCCAGTATTTGAATGATAATTTACCAACCCAAGAAAAATGGAAAGTAAGAAAACAGCCCTTTGTGTGATCTGAATGCAGAATGTAAAAAGTCATAACAACTCCCTTAAGGTCTACAGCTGAATAGAAACAACCCCAAAATATGCTTACCATTCTCTGTCATGTCCTTCAGATTCTAGAATGTGGCTCTCAGAAGCAGTTAAAGTCCAACACCCAAAGTTATAAACTTCCTTTTTCAGCTTTGCCTTAGCAGGTGGTGCTTCTGTCATATTAATAAAAATATTTTGCACAACAACCAGTTGAAGTTCAGGTGTACTAATTCCTGTAAAATATAAAAACAAGCATTAATTTATAATTAGTGTATTCATTAATTAGTTCATTCAGGTGCGGGTAGGGGTGTGTGGTTGAGAAGCTTTCTCCTCTGATGTTTGTAATTGTTGTCAGTGAGAAACGAAGGGTCATGGCATTGGTTTAACCCTTTAGCATTCAGATTACTCTGTCAAATGCAAAGCCTGTTTAATTACAGCATCTTGTAACTTTGAGATTTTGATAATGTCCCTGTTTATTTTTAGAATGACTTTGTAGGGTAGGTGTGAGAGGTCAGAGCTGGCTGGCTTGAGCATTAAACAGGAAGATAACTTTGGCCTGATGTGGCTGGTTTAAACACTAAAGGGTTAAGAGAGGGTTTGGTGTCAGCAAGTAGGTTGCTACTGTTCAAAAGAATGGGTGGAGGCCAGGAATCCTCAAACCTTTTTCTTCTAGTGTACCCCCTTCAACATACCCAATAGTGTTGGTGTAACCCATGTAAAGAATATAGTGTAAAATGGCTTGGTAACACAGAACAGACAACAGATATGTATTAAGTTATTAATCTAAGGAGTTCAAATCCCACTGTGGACAGCTTTGTTGACAGGTGTAATTTTTCTCTTCCCACTTTTACAATTTCTGGCTTTGTGCTGCATCAGCCTAATTAAAAGTTACATTTTTAACGAGGTGCATTTACTTGGCTCCTTCTAATAAGTAACTCAACTTGAATCAGTGTTTCAGAGACAGACCCACATATTATCTTCAATGGACAGACTTGCATGGGATTTGTTTTTTTTTGTTGTTGCTGGAAACCCTTCTTCTCAACGATTAGGGGATTAAATCAGTAGAAGTCTCTCCACACATCTTCTACACAGGTGAATTGTGTTTAGTTGGCTGAGATTACTTCAAAAGTTTCAGTGTTTTTGCGATGTTGTGTACCCAGGTTTGAGAAGCCCCTGGTGAGATACACCAGAGTTGATAGACTGAAGCCAAGAGAGTATCATCAGTGGCTAATGATGTTATGATCTGACTGGAAGCATCCGTTCTAAGAGATGGATGAAGTGCAGAGACAGGCAGTTTAGCATGATGGGGGGGGGGGAATGCAGTGAGTGAACATGGATGGTGTTAGGAAGATGAGTTGTAGGAGAGAGATCTGTCAGGGGCAATGACATGCCTTTAGGGCCTCAGTTTTACTTAGATGGACAGGTCTTCTCAACCCAAGCAAATCGCCAATTATCTCAGTCATCCAGTTCTATATTTAAGAGATGAGGAATTATTTACTTTTGACGGATATTTGTCCTCATCTTGTTTGTTGTTAACACAACATTCCAGCTGATATACCCTCTAGCCTTCATCAGGTGTCTTGGGGAAATTTCGAACTTGGGTTCTCATTCCTATGGTATTTTTCGATGTTATTATTATTATTCAGGTCACTGCCTGGAATCGAACTCGGAGTCTTGGGGTTAGTAGCCCTTAACCACTACGCCATATGCCTGTGTAGTGGCTAAGAGCGCGGGCTACTAACCCCAAGACTCCGAGTTCGATTCCAGGCAGTGACCTGAATAATAATAATAACATCGAAAAATACCTAAGGAATGAGAACCCAGGTTCGAAATTTCTCCAAGACACCTGATGAAGGCTGAAGGATATATAAGCCGAAACGTTGTGTTTAACAACAAACAAGATGAGGACAAATATCCGTCAAAAGTAAATAATATATCTCAGTCATCTCCGTGACGGGCTTCCATAATTTCTGTCTCTAAGACTCACTCACAAAGCAGTGGTCTCTAGGAAGGAATTTCAACCATGTTTCGTGGTCTGCTACCACAACAGCTCCTTTATAGGATCCAGTTAGCTCAGGACGTCATCAAGAGGAACCACGTCCGGTTTCGGCCCCTAGCAATAGCAAAAGACACTTGCCGCCAGCGCGAACCCGACACCACGTGATTGTAAAGTTTCTTAACTCCATAGCCATGTCTGCACCTATTTACGGTGATCACAGGCAGAGCAAGATGGCCGGGTTGTCAGAGCAGAAGTAGTCGAATGGTGCAAAAGCCGTGGGACAAATGGATGTTCTCTAGGTGTGATCACCTCAAAACATAAAAGTAGTCGTTAGTAAAGAGGTAAAGAAGTGAAGACGACGACCGAATGGGTTGTTTACGTAGCTTTTAACGGGTTGGCAGAGAGAGAGGGGGGGGGATTGCCCTTTTATAGCGAGAAGTAAACCAATCGGTTGTTGTTGCTTTCGTTTATCCCGTATCACTTCTGATGCAGATTTTTTACATGAAAGACGTTCCAACCACATCTAGCCTTCAATATTGCTTTTTCATTTTTAAAAATCAGTAAAAATGTGATTTGAGGGAAATTTGGTAGCTATTTCTAGCAAGCTTTCTTGTTAATAACAGCGATTATTATGTCTTTTAACTTCCTCCGTCAGGGCGACTCGATATTCATTACAGCCAGCCACTAACCCCAGCACTAATTAGGCCATCTAGTTAAAAGAGATTCTATATATTACATTTAGTGAGTTGTCTGACAACATGGCGAGGATGTTCCCTGCTCAGATTTTTTCATTTTGGCCATATTTGACAGATAAAAAGCAATTCAGTAAAATCACTCGACCTGGAATCGAAACCGCTCGCCTTTCATCACTGTACACAACACACACGCTCCATCCCGCAAGATCTCAGAGACACTTTTAATTTCTTGGTTGAATCTATCTTATTTTAATTATAAAACCCGTGGAAAGCGTGAACTTCTCACGCCATCTCATTCTCTTTTCCGTCTCGACACAATTAACAGAGTCATAATTGAAAGCCATTCTCTCTTGATTACATAATATATAAAGAAAAAAACGAAGTGTCAGGCGTATAAATAAAGGAATGTGAACGAGAGGAGAGTATTCATCAGAAGTATCATTAGAGATGTGGAATGTTTGAGTAAATAAACTAAAAAATAAGCGAGAAATGCAACTTACTGTTCGATAAAAATACGGATTGATGAGAGATGGGGTTGAACTAAAAACTTATATTGGAATTAGGAAACGAAATGTGGATAGATAAATTTTAACAATTATAACAATATATCAGATTGGTTCACAATAAATAAGTTTTATTTTCTGATCATTAAGTTTTACGAGATATCATAGCATTAGTTTAATTCAGTTTGGTTTTAATTATATGCATAAATTAAGTTTCAGGCAGTAGATTATAAAAAGAGTTTCGGTTCGTCTGATAATTTACACTTTGACAAAATGGCTGAATCGGACAAAGATCAGGTGTGTATATATCTGAGTTGATTGTGTATGGGGTGTATATATATATATATATCGTTGTATAACTGTGTGGATGTATGTATATACATACGTGTGTATGTAAATATTGTTATGCAACTGATATATATTAGATCTACCTATTTCAATCTATTTATCTCCTTAATCTTGACTTCGTATCTCACTGAAGAACAATGACACATTTACGGACTTGCTACGTTTGAGAAGTTTAAAAACAAACTGTTTTAAAGTTGAATGTTTTGGGAAATCAGGGCGAAAAATGCTTACTTACAATGTTTTAATAATCAAAATGCTCAAGTATTCGTATGGATTTTCTGAAGTCTGATTATATGTTTAAAAAAATGTTTAAAAATCCAAGGCACACTTAGATCCTCCAGGAAGTACACCGTGTGACCAGGCTGTGATTTGAAAGATATTTGGCTGCTAATTCTAGCAGATCAAGAAACCTTGTATAGGATCATTGTTTGGATAGGCGTGGCTGTGTGGTAAGAAGTTTGCTTCTCAACTACATGCTTCCGGGTTCAGTCCCACTGTGTGGAACCTTGGGCAAGTGTCTTCTGCTATAGCCTCGGGCCGACCAAAGCCTTGTGAGTGGATTTGGTAGACGGAAACTGAAAGAAGCCCGTATACGTGTGTTTGTATACGCCCCACCGCTTGACAACCGGTGTTGGTGTGTTTACATCCTCGTAACGTAGCGGTTCGGCAAAAGAGATCGATAGAATAAGTACCAGGCTTCAAAAAAATAAGTACTGGGGCCGCTACATTCGATTAAAAAAATTCTTCAAGGCGATGCCCCAGCATGGCCGCAGTCTAGTGAATGAAATAAGTAAAAGGTATGTATGTATATTCTTTTCTTTTACTTGTTTCAGTCATTTGACCGCGGCCATACTGGAGCACCGCCTTTAGTCAAACAAATCGACCCCAGGACTTATTCTTTGTAAGTCCAGTACTTATTCTATCGGCCTCTTTTGCCAAACTGCTAGGTTACAGGGAGGTAAACACACCAGCATCGGTTGTCAAGTGATGTTAGTGGGGGACAAACACAGATACACAAATACACACACACACACATGGAAAGCGGACGTTAAACGAAGATGATGATGATGATGAAGATGATATACGATAGTCTTTCAGTTTCTGTCTACAAAATCCACTCAAGCCTTTGGCTAGCCCGAGGCTCTAGTAGAAGACATTTGCTCAATGTGCCATGCAGTGGGACTGAACCTGGAACCATGTGGTTGGGAAGCAAGCATCTTACCACACAGCCATATCTGTGCTTAGCCTTGATGTGTATGTTCTTTTCTTTTTTATTGGCAGTTTGACGATGAAGATATCGAAGACGATTCACCACTGGAAAAGAGGAAAAAGATATTTTCAAAAGAATGTAAGACTATCATTTCTGTTGTTTCTTTTTTGTTTGTGTTGGGTCAGTCTCACTTTATTTATAAGACAATTGTTCAGGAAAGTAATTGTAGTGTAAAGAGATCAATCATTTTGTTATCATTATTTGTTCTGTATTCAATGATTGATGATAAAACAATATTTTATCAAATGAGAGTTTGCAGGTTAGCCCCTGTTCAGATCTTACAGCAGATAAGGGTCTGCAGGTTAGGCCCTGTACAGATCTTACAGCAGGCTCAACATTACAGTTTCAGTGGGTAGAAGGCCATCAAGCTTATTAAAAATTAATTATTAGTGCTATTTGTGACCTCAGTGTCTGAAAAGATGCTGAGATTTTGTATATGATGGCCATGTGATTTGACTGGCATGTGGTCACTCAGTTCGTCTCACTGATGAGTTCCAATAAAATGAAATCACGTGATACACAAATTCAGGCACCCATCACAGACGATTCTCATCCGCTACAATCTATGTGTGTACTTTGAAGCACCAAGCACCTTTATGAGGGAGTGTCTCAAGGCTAATAGTGCAGTATTTGGTGTTCTAACAAGACAGCCATGTTAAGCTGGATATAAAGAGTACCTTTTGGTATTGTTACTATTTCCATCACTAATAATTAACACATATATGTGTGTGTGTGTTTCTTTTACTTGTTTCAGTCATTTGACTGCTGCCATGCTGGAGCACCGCCTTTAGTTGAGCAAATCGACCCCAGAACTTATTCTTTGTAAGCCTAGTACTTCTTCTGTCAGACTCTTTTGCTGAACTGCTAAGTTACAGGGACGCAAACACACCAGCCTCAGTTGTCAAACACACAGAGACACACTTACATATACACATCTATAAAGGTATGGTACTGCAAGCAGGGAAAATAGAACTCAGCAGCCCAGAGGAAAATGTAATTCTCACCAGTTGTATAAACCCACAACTCTTTGACCCGTAACTAGTTTGAGAAGTACCAACGCATGAAACTTTTGGACCTCGAGTCACTCTGTTGCTTCTGTTAAATATTAATGAAAATATACACAATGGGCATCTACAGTTCCCATCTACCAAATTTATTCTTGAGGTTTTGGTTGGCCCAGGGCTATAGTAGAAAATGCCCTAACCGCTGTGCAGTGGGACTGAACCTGAAACCATGTGGTTTCAAAGCGTCAGGGTTTTCTTAATCAATCCCATACACCAACAGCTATTTAGTTCACGTCGTTCTTTTTTGTAGCAGTACGTTGTATGATGTATGGATTTGGCGATGACCAAAACCCTTACACGGAATCGGTCGATCTTCTGGAAGACCTTGTTGTTGAATACATAACTGAAATGGTAAGATCTTTTTTTTTTACTTCATTTAAAATGCATCAAACAAATCATCATCATCATCATTGTCATCATTTAATGTCCACTTCTCATGTTTGCATGGGTCAGACAGAATTTATTTCAATCAATTTTGAAAACGAGGTAAAATTTAGTAAAATGATGTCCATTATTAAGTTGGTGTTTGGAACATAAATTAAAAGATTTGTGTTCAGATTTTAATTTAGATCATCTTAAAACAGTAAATTTCTATCATAGAAATATAAAAATATAATTTAAAAATAAAATATACACTTTATATTTGTAATTAAATTTTCATAATCAACATACTTATATTTTTTCTACATATTTAATAAAAATTTTTAGAATGTAAACCTATTAAATGATTTTGAGCTTAAATCTAATTTGGCTTTCATAGTTTAGAATATTACTTCATGTTCTGATTTGATTTCTCTCCATCTTGCAGACTAAAAAAGCTATGGAAGTTGGACGTCCTGGTCGAATTCAGGTTGAAGATATTATATTTTTGATTCGGAAAGATGCCAAAAAATATTCCCGTGTCAAAGAACTGCTAACAATGAATGAAGAATTAAGAAAAGCCAGGAAGGCTTTTGATGAAATTAAATATGCGACGACGAAATAACCTCAAATCCAAACTGCTTTCGCTTGCATCTCATTCTTTGTATTTGTCTTTTATGTAAACATTTTTTTCTTTTCCATTCCTTTCTTCAGTGTCATTCCTTTAATCTTGGATTTTCATTTATATTTGGTGTCAGCATGGCTCCTTCATAAGCACGTTTGCTCCCCAGTCACATTGTTTCAAGCCCAGTCTCACTACGGGAACCTTTGACAAGTGTCTTCTACTATAAGCCTCAGGCCAACCAAAGCCTTGTGAGTGGATTTGCTGGATGGAAATGGCAAGAAGTCAATCTATATATATAAAAATGAGAATGTGTGTCTGTCTGTCTGTCTGTCTGTTTGTCTGTGTGAATCCCTAAAACTCGAGAACTACGCAACCAATTTCATTCAAATTTTACAGATGCCTTACTTAGGGTTCCAGTTGTGTTTTAGTCAAAAAACATTTTAATTTCTTGCAGAGTTCGAGCCCACGGCAACATAATATCTCCTCCACTATTTAAGTATTACGTGTCAAAAGTGAAACAAAAACACTCATGTCAAATACTTTCCCTTTA
>NC_068984.1:145922108-145928798 GCF_001194135.2 Octopus bimaculoides | reverse complement strand
TCTTTTTATTGTCACTACGACACACATAGTCCCCAGTTGGTAACATTGATTTCAAGGCCCTCCTAGATGAGAGACTGGCATTCCACTTAATGTCTATGTTCCATGCTGGCATGGATTGGAGAGTTATTAATGTAGAAATATGGTATCATAGCTACTAACAGTTGAGGGTTGCGTAGTCTAGACGGCGTTTTTAGATTTCATTATTCTCTTTAACCCGGGCAAAGCCGGGTATTTCTGCTAGTTGTATGTATATATATATATATATATATATATACTTAGTTCCCAAACAACACTTATTTTAGTGCTGTTGACACTGCTGGATTGAATGGTACTGCTCAGGTGTCGAAACCATAATGATATCTGTGGGGCAGTTGATGATGGAGGTATGTTGAATTGTTGGTATGGCTGTGGAATAGTACTGTAACACATCCTTTTGATATATATATTTCGCTTAAGCATTGTGAGACTAATAACCTGGTATAGAACTCAATATACACATGTTTTAGAACGAAGCAGGTAATAAGTACAGAGCAGGTAATAAGGAAATGAGAAGACAAAAGAATAAGTGATTACCTTATGAACTTCATTAGTTTACAACTGTTTCTACAAGAGGATGCATTGGACTCTTAATTGAGTACCAGCCACTCAACTAGGAGCCCACTGCACTTTACAGCAGAAACAACTGTAAGCTAATAAAGTCCATAGGGTAACTTTTTATTCCTTTGTCATCTTATTTTCAGATATATATATATATATATATATATCATCATCGTTTAACGTCCGCTTTCCATGCTAGCATGGGTTGGACGATTTGACTGAGGACTGGTGAACCGGATGGCTACACCAGGCTCCAATCTGATTTGGCAGAGTTTCTACAGCTGGATGCCCTTTTTAACGCCAACCACTCCGAGAGTGTAGTGAGTGCTTTTATGTGCCACCGGCACGAAGGCCAGTCAGGTGGTACTGGCAATGGCCACACTCAGAATGGTGTATTTTATGTGCCACCTGCACAGGAGCTAGTCCAACGGCACTGGCACGATCTCGGTCGAAGCCACCGGCACAAGTGCCAGGAAGGTGACACTGGGCACAGGTGCCATCACGATTTCACTTTCGCTTGCACCAACAGGTCTACACTCATATATAAGGTGCAGGTATGGCTGTGTGGCAAGAAATTTGCTTCCCAACCAGATGGTTTCAGGTTTTGTCTCATTGTATGGCACCTTGGGCAAATATATTCTGCTATAACCCCAGGCCAACCAAAGTCTTGTGGTTGGCATTAAGAAGGGTATCCAGCTGTAAAAACCTTGCCAAAATAGACTATTGGAGCCTTGTGCAGCTCCCTGGCTTACCAGATGCTGTCAAACCATCCAACCCATGCCAGCATGGAGAGCAGACATTAAGTAATAACGATGATGCGGATTGTACCAAATTTAATTTAATGGAGGAACATTTTTTGCTTAATTTTGTAAACAAGGAATTACTAGAACTTTTCAATGTCCATCCATTACCTGGTGCAGAGAGAATATCTGTCTTTAAGACAATTTTGTCAAAAATTGTTTGTTGTATATTATCTCTTCAAGATGGCATTTTTGGGGACTATAGAGGATAGATCTTCAAAAGTTGTGAGGAAAATTTTGAAAACGATAACAGTTTGAAAAAAAAAAGAAGTCATGATAGAGACAAGAAGGGTATTTGATGAGAAAGATGCAGCAACTCACTCTCCTTCCTTTTCTCACTGGAGTAGCCATGTATCAACAATACTTCTATTTCTATCCCTTCTACACTAAATCTCTCAACTGGCACAAAGACACACCCCCATCAATACTACTCCTCCCTCCCAGTTGAGGGATTTTTGTCTTTCCAAGTACTTGCTGACCTTGCTGGTGCTACATAAAACACCCAGTCCACACTCTGTAAAGTGGTTGGCATTAGGAAGAGCATTCAGGTGTAGAAACCCAAACAGTGGTACCTGGTGTGGTTCCTGGCCTTGTCAGCTTCTATTTCGTTGCTGCTAACTACAAAATAAATACTGGAGTTAATCAGCCAAACCCTCGGAGGCAGTGGTTCAGCATAACGGCAATCCAGTGACCGAGGCCACCAACAAAGAAACCAAAAAAAAGAAAATAAACAGCTAAAACCTTTACGTTGAAGATTTGGTTTCACGGTCCAATATTTTCTCTAGTAGCCACTTTCGTATTATGGATTGTCTCCCTTGCACATCGTGTATCAAGGATGAAGTTGTCTCCCTTACACGCATTCCCGCTTTTCCCCTATCTCCACCAAGCCGAGTTTTTAGAGAAGAAACTACGGATCCTTATTGCCTGGGATGCACTTCGCATGAATTCTAATAGTGAAATCAACGTCGCCATATCCAAGATATGATGAAGAAAAGACGATTACAGTCAATGACTAACAACTGGGCACTCCGTCGCTGGCCCGCTCGTGAAATTAACATGCATGTGGGTGTGCAATCCACCGACACACGCAACCATAATGTTCTCAGGGAGATCGAGTGTGACAAAGCTGGCCCTTTGAATTACAGGCACAATCCATTTTTGTCAGCTGAGTGGACAGGAGCAAAGTTAAATAAAGTGTCTTGCTCAAGGACACGGTGCGCTGCCAGGAATCGAACTCCTGAACATATGATCGAGACCCGAATACCCCTAACCACTAAGCCACGCACCTTCACTCACTGACTAATAGAATTTTAATTATGACAATTAGTTTGTTCAAAGAGGCTGAGCTTTCGATTGTTGGGCCTTACAGAGGCAAGGGTCGAGCCCTTTGGTATTATGTTGTCGTGCTTGAGAAGACCCATCAAGCTGAACAAAATCGCAATCATGGCAGATACCAGTGTCACACAAATGGCGCTCGTGCTGGTGGCACATAAAGGCACCCATTACACTGTTGGAGTGGTTGGCATTAGGAAAGGCATCGATCTGTAGAAACTATGCCAAATCGGACTGGGGTCTGATGCTTCCAGCTTACCAGCCTTGGTCACACTGTCCAACCCATGCCAGCATGGACAACAGACGTTAAGGGATAATGATGATGATGATGATAATTTGCTGAATCCGTTGCCTGTCCCAAGCATTTTCATAAGTTTGTTCCAAACGTCCAATCCTTGTTTTCAGATGTTTTATATGTTCTGAATAATATAGAGTTTTCTTTTTATAAATCCCAAGTTGCTCCGGTGGTCAAAAATAAAAAAAAAATTAAAAAGAAGAAAGAAAAGGAGGTGGGAACGTATATCCGAAATGATGTATGGACACCAGGGGAATATGTTCTAGGTGTCAGATGTAACACACGAAACACGAAAAGGGTTACATCTACTTTGCTATGCTTTCTTGTTTACATCTCTGTTTGGCTGAGTATCTTCCTTGTCACTCTTTGTCTGGAAGCCAAAAAGAGAAATTCTGATCTTGGTAACGAAGAACTCTGCTTGCATAATGGTGACACACGTTTATGTTATGCCAAGGCAAGGGACAGTTAACAAACATACACACACATGCATATGACAGGCTTCCTTGCAGTTTCTGCCTATCAAATTCACTCACAACATTGGTCTGCAGTTATAATAGAAAACACTTTCTCAGGGTACCATGCATTGGAACTGAACCTGAAACCATGTGGTTGTAAACTGAGTTCCTTACATTTTCTTTTTGCAATTTAAAAACAAGATGACAGATTTTCATGAAAAATTATTTTTATTTTCACATGTTTACAACATTTTCCAGTGAAAATATATTTGATACATAAAAAAAACAACTTTATGAATTCATCGCATTTACATAGAAAACAAAAATGTATTACAGAAATCAGGTTCCTTTAAATTGTTCTATTTTTTTTTTCTTTTAATCAGCAGTTGTTCATTTCATTGACTGTTAAAGTTTGGGTACAGGGTATAGGGGTACAATCTCAGGTACCAAAACAAAGTAACCTGCTTTGTTTTGCTACATTTTTGATTGCTGGATTCTCCCCTTTGACATAAGGATAAAAAAAAAACAAATTCAAGGTATCCAAGTACAACGTTAACTTTCTGGACAGTGACAGTCTGGAACTTCCTATCTTTGGCATTAATTTAAACTAATGCACAAGTATCTTTTTCATTTAATTATTCAATAATTGGTTAATTTAGAGCTTGTTGACCAAGGTGACCAACTGCCTCTGATTTGGAAAATCAATCATCCAGAAAGGTTTTGGAAGCAAAAGTTCCATGAGATTGACGTTGTACCTGTATTTTGGAAGGATAATTCCTATTTAGGGTAAATTGCCAAATTATTTTATCACTTTTAGACTAACTTGAGTTGCAGATTCTTTATGAAGAAAGCTTACTATATTCTGTCTCAAAATATCTATAAATGAAGGCATTTTTGGAGTGAGATTATAATTAGATTTAAATATTAATTAATCAATTATTATAACTGTCCATATGGAGATGGTTACATTTTTTTGCAAGTTAAATATATCTTTGAATATAAAACACAAACAAATACAAGAATATTTTAATCAGTGTGCATCTATCATTCTTGTGAAGGTATGTGGCTTAATGGTTAAGTTTTGGTCTCATGATCATGAGGTTGTAGGTTCAATTTTTAGACATGGTAGTGCATTATGTCCTTGAGCAAGGGTAGCTCAAGTCACATAACTCCTGTATACTCGGGTAAAAATGAGTAGCAATGGCATTTGGACACCATTAAGGAAATGGTGTTGTCCCTTCATCCTTCAAGCCTTGTTTATCCACAGCCTCAAGAACCTGGAGGCATGAGATAAATGGGTTTTTTCTGTCAGTCTTTCTAACGATTTAATGAAATATTTCTCTAGAAAGACAAAAATATGGAGCAAATTTTTACAGGAAAAGACTGAAATCAGTCCTTGCTGTTTCACTTAGGTAAAGCACTTGTGACCCTGAGATACCTGTTGACATGAGAGGGTTTCCAACGTTTGTGCTGGGTTTAGAAGAGCTTACAAAACCCTCCAAGTAGCTCTTGCAGTTCCTGCAAAAAGGCAAAGCAATTCCAAGAGACACTAAACCAACATAACCCTCACAGAATCACACAAAGAGAAAAACATTGTAAGGTTGTCTTTCATTTAAGAATCTTGTTTACGTAGTTTTCATTATACTAATGAATTTACAAAGCATTTTGGAGAGACACATAAAAAAACAAACAAGAAACAAAACAAAATAACTCCTAATATTTTTTCTAAATACCATTTGAATGTAACAAAATTTAATAACTAATATATATAGATACATATATATATATGTGTGTATATATCATTCAAATGTCCATCACTAAGATTTCTTTAAATCCAAAAGAACTGCAACAATCCTGATTGTTATAATTAAACTTTTTGATGCCTTTATCTAATTTAATTTTTTTTTTTTTGTAGCTCCTTAAAATGAAGCAAAGACAATCCATCTGGGGAAGGTGGTCATTCCAAACATTATATTAGTCATTAGTGAAACTTGGTACAAGTCAAAAAACAGAAACTTGCCTGCAAGTCGGCAATAAATAGGTAAAGGGAACGACAACGGAAGGAGGAGCAGGGGGAGGGGGGGGGTTACATACAATTCCAAATTAATATTTAATGATTTAAATTTATAACAGATTATTCAATGAAACCTGATGTCTCATACAGATTTTTTTTCTTCCTTTCTCTTCAAAATGTTTATTACAAATATTCTGTACAAATGATAAATATTGTTTTGAAGTGAGATTAAGAGAATTCTATTTACAAAGTGTGAAATGGACTTGAAAAAAAAAAAAAAAAAAAATTATTCAGACACATGGCACAGGCACACACACACACATGATGGGCAATGTTGTTTAAGACATCCGAAGTTGAAAGTTCCAAGGATTAGGTCAGTTCTTATTGAAAGAACGGCAGGTGGGAATTGTGAATCCATATCTCTGTCTCTTCTCCTTCATCTCTCTCACTTTATATATATGTATATATATATATATATATATATATACACATATATATATATATTCATATATCCTTCTACTGTAGGCACAAGGTTGAAATTTTGGGCGAGGGGGGCTAGTTGATTTTATTGACCCCAGTACTCAACTGGCACTTATTTTATCGACCCCGAAAGGATGAATGGGAAAGTTGACCTTGGCTGAATTTGAACTGAAAATGTAAAGATGGGTGAAATGCCACTAACCATCTTGCCTGGCAGGTTAACGGTTTTGCCAATGCACTGCCTTTCTATATGTATGTATATATGTATCTATATACACACATATATATATACAAGGACATGCATGTGTGTGTTTGAAAGAACTGCATAATTATGATTTTCAACTAACAGTGGAATAAGGATAGCTGAGTGTGTGTAAGAGAGAGAGAGAGAGAGAAAACAGGGACCAACTTTCAACTAATAACAAACAACATTGTCCCTAAATATTTATCTGAGTATGTCACACCGGATGATGATAAAACACACGCACAACATGGAAGGGGATTAGGAAGAAATTGTATACTGCTGCTGTAGCAGGGGCTGGTTGAAAATGGTTATTTTATACAAAAGATTAAATAAAAATAGTTATTTCGTTTTTACAAAATTAAATCCTTTTTTTTTTTTCTCAATTTCTTTCTTTTACAGTAAAGTTCCTCTCAATGGTAGACCAGCCACCATGGAGCGAACTGGACACTCACAACCCTTTAGATATATTGCAA
>NC_068984.1:145906997-145921674 GCF_001194135.2 Octopus bimaculoides | reverse complement strand
ATATATTCTTGTTAAAAGAATGAAAGGATAAGTCAACCTTGGTGAGATTTTAAACCCAGAATGTTTTAATAAAAATAGCCACCATAATAAAAATACCCAAAGGTATTTCATCTGATGTTCTACCGATTACCACGTCAATAATAGTAATAATAATAAAATAATAATAATTAAAAAATAATGACAAAACATTAATTATAATAAAAAAACAGGTTCACACAGCAATAAAAAAATTGAATTTTCAAATATATATATACATATATATATATATAGATAAATATATATATACACATATATATATAAACACTAAAATGGTTAGAATATAAATTAAACAGAAACATAACTCTTGGAGTTTTATTTTCTCCATTATTTGATTGAGTTAATGTTTGTGTGTGTGTGTGGGGGGTTTGTTTCCGCTGATCCCGCAACGGAATACAAGAGACTTACATCTTCAATGACACTATGACGACTGCTTTTCTTTCTGTAGGTATTCCACATAGACACACACAACAATAAAATGTACACCCACACACTGAATCATATATATACATATATATACATATGTATGTGTGCGAGTGTATACATACATATATACATAATAGAAGCTGAAACTAATACAACTGAGTTACCATAAGTAGTAGTAAGTTGGCAAACGAACATTATATATACATATATATATACATACATATATACATATAATGATTTATGTAGTGTAGAATCTTGGGTGTGCATAAATGTACGTTGTTTGTTAACTCACAATTATACTATGATAAAGCAAGAACTGGAAGTGTCACCTGCAATTACATTAGTAAAATATCAGCTTCTTGCAAATATTACTCAACGTACTTTCTCTTCTATATATATGTGTATATATATATAAAACTGACTGTATGTTAGTTATTAAGGTCTTTTCAATATGTCCGCAAAGTCATTTTGCAAGTAGAGATATTTGCAAATACAACCATGTGTATAATTATATATGTATATATGTATGTGTGTGCGTGCGTGCGAGTAAAATTCCTGGAAGGATCATCACTTCACACCAATACCAAAGGAGCAGTATTCAGCACTGCCATCATTTAGCAAGATAAACTTGCAGAAATGTGAAAGTAGGTTTCAATCAGGACAAAATGTTGTTGATGTTCTCATCGAAGTTCACACTTGCCACAGTTTGCGTTCGGTGTCTTCCTTTCCATCACTCTATAATATCAAAGAGAAATAACAAAATAATAATAATAATAATAATAAGCAACAGCAAAAACACACATATAATAATAATAATAACAATAATAATAATAATAATAATAATATTTTTTTTGCTACTTTAGGTACAAGGCCCGAAATTTTTGGGGAAGGGGCTAGTCGATTAGATCGACCTCAGTACACAACTGGTACTTAATTCATCGACCCCCCGAAAGAATGAAAGGCAAAGTTGACCTTGGCGGAATTTGAACTCAGAACACAAAGACAGATGAAATATTGCTAAGCATTTCGCCTGGGGTGCTGACGATTCTGCCAGTTTTCCGCCATTAATAATAATAATAATATACTGTCATTAGTGCCATGAACTCTACACATCAACAATGAACAATGACTACAGCTATGACGTTGGTACTTTACTATGCACTTGCTCTCCTAGAGGGGCATTTGCTAAAAGTAACAACCAGATTTCCCTCAAATTTCCTTTTGTACTCTTTTCTGGCACTCTTGTTTTGAGATTATTATTCTACTTTTGAATTTGGTTTGCAAGATTCTTAATGTGAAATTGTGTGTTGAGATGTATCTTGGGAGGGTCATTATGCTAATATAAAAAAAAACACTGATTCTATTTCACTTCTTTATTTGATTAATAGCTTGGTCAATCAGTCAATTAGCTATATTTGTCAAGGTTCTTATGTTGCCACTGGCAACCTCATCAATGACATGCCCTCTCTACTCCAGGTCTGCTTCAAGTGTGTCTGTTTGTCTCCTTGTTCACAGATTCAGTAATTTTATTTATAAAGATGTGAGTGAAAAATATGTGAGATAGATAGATAGAGAGAGAGAGAAAAAGAGAGAGAGTGTGTGTGTGTGTGTGAGGTATAGTGAATTTCGTGAGTGTGTGCGAGAGAGAGGGAACAAAGGTTCTAAGAATGAAGTGCTGGAAAGAAACTTACCTCTGATGAGGAATTGTGCTTGTCTGTACAAGATGTGTCCAGTTCATAGGAATTACTTAGATCAACATCATTAGCACTGCCTGAAATAGGGAAACAGAAAGAAGATTTGTTAATACAGTGATTAGGAACAGATAATCTGGGGTTAGAATTAAGGTTAGGTTTAAAAGGGAATGTATATATATGTGTGTGGATATGTTTTTATATATATATATATATATATGTATATAAGACCAAAATTAAGAGGGCATACAATACATGGTATTTATCAGCATAATTTTTCCACACCCAGTTACCCCTCCCCCCACAAAAAAACCCCTAAGAAAGCTTTATTCTTTTCTATTATTCTATACAGGTGCAGAGATGGCTTGCTTCGTAATGATGTGGGGCTGATCCCCAGCCCTCACAGTGTCTTCTACAATAGTCCCAGGCCAACCGATGATTTGTGAGGGAATCTGGTTGAAGGAAACTATGTGGAAGCCCATATGTGTATGTGTGTGTGTTTGTGGTAGTTTATGTAACTTAGTGGTTTGGTCAAAGAGACCGATAGAATAAGTACAAGACTTAAAAATAAGCACTGCGGGTGTTGACCCTTCAAGGCAGTGCCCCAGCATGGCCACAGTTTAATGACTGAAACAAGCACAAGACAAAAGATGCAAAATAAATGGCTAGAGAAGAGATCGATTCCACTCACCTGATTTGGCGTGTTTTGCCAGACCATAATCTCTGAAAGTTGAATCTTCAACATGACTGGCCCGAGACTGCCTGGTCAAGGAACTTGTGGCTGTGATGAGATTGGAGCAGAGAGGTGTACAGTGCAAGGTGCGTACCCCACTGCTACGACCGAGGGATGATCGTTGCAACGCTTTCACCATAGCTTCTTTCTCAACCAAACTCGTTTGTAGTTCTTTCACTCTAAAACAGACAAAAACACATGTGACATGTTATCAATAAAGAAACAAATTACAATAAGACTCATTTTTTAAAACTTTTTCTATTTCTTTTTAATATTACAATTTGTAATCAAGGATTACAGATCTATGAGAGGCCAATCAATAATTCGTGAAACAGCAGTGAATATGATAACAAGATGTCTGTAACTTAAGAGATTTCATTTGTTGAGCACCGTTTATTTATTTCTTGGGGTTTACAATGTTTGTAAATATATACTGAACATACACATGCAGACATTTATTTCTATGTGTTAGATGCTCAGGTATAAGGAGCACCCTAATTTTTTTTTTGGTGGGGGGGAATAGAATTTTAATCATAATATATACTATTGGTTGGTGGTAATAAAATCTCTCTGATTTTGAGTACATTCATAAGATATATTTATATCCAGACAAATACCACAATAAATTTGCTTTTTCATGATGTCTCTGCATTAAGTATGATAGACAAATTTCTATTTCAATTTTGCACAACTAATTGCAACACCAAGGTATTTTTCAATGACTGTTTTCCTCCATCAGTAGCAATGAATTTTGTCTTAGTATGGCAGGTAGCATTGGGTATCTGCTACAAAGTCCAACAAGGTCAAAATACACACCTAGCATTCTTACCAACACTGGACAGTTTATGTCTGCCATTGATAGTTTTTTGTGGTTTTAAACACTGTATGTCCATGAGAAATATATATACCCAGACAAAGACCACAGTCAGCTTGCTTTCTCATGATGTACCTGCATTTAGTATGATACACAGACAGCTATATATATATATATATATATATATATATAAAGCAAGAAGATGGAATGAACAGGCCTTATATCACCAGTCACAAGTGTTTCTGTAACTGGTAATAGCTGCTGGTTGTTCAAGATTTCCATATTATGTCTTATAATATTGATATTATATGAATGAGTATGATCTAGAAGTAGCTGTGTCTCCACATCCTCATCAGGTGAGTGGCTTTGAGAGCAGTGGACTGGCATCGACCACATTCGGATGGTGCTTTTTACGTGCCACCGGCAGAGGGAGCCAGTCAGGTGGCACTGGCATTGACCCAAGCTTGAATGGTGCTTATTACGTGCCCCCAGCACGGGTGCCAGTCAAACAGCATTGGCATCGACCACAACTACAATTTCCATTTTGATCTTTGATTTTACTTGACTCAAAAGGTCTTTTCAAGCGCAGCGTATCGCCTGATGATTCAAAGGTACTCTTTAACTGGGCTGATTATGCGAATGAAAAACAAAATGCCAAAAACTGGATGGAATTTGGATAAAAACAAAACAAAGACCAACTCACTTTGCTTCCAATTCTGTGCTTTTCTTCTTTGCTTGATAAGCCTCTTCCATGTGTCGCAGCTTCTCAGATTTGGACTCTGCAAGTAATTTCTCAGTTTCAAGTGAAACACCTTTAGGATATTTGTCTAACTGTTGGCGTCCATCGCTGTGATTGACAGAGAAAAGTAATAAAAGTAAATACGAGTTTGCAGAATTCGTCAGCATTGTTTTGGGGATTTGAAAAGGGTAATAAATTTTGTCTTGTTACAGCAATGAAACAATCACTAGGGGCTTGCTGCCCTGCTCGCAATTTTATTGGCTGCAGCTGTGCATCGTTGACCAGCTAGAGATGTCCTCTTGGGGTTAAACAATCACAGTAGAGTCCGCTCAAATGGACAGCCATGTTAAAGTGGCTTTTAATATTACTTGATAAAATCTCGATTCCTTTTTATCTTCTGTCTGTTTCAGTGTTAGGACTCTGGCCATGCTGGAGACACTGCTGTGACTCAAAGGGTTTAGTTGAACAGACCACCCCAATACTTATTCCGTCAGTCTCTTTGGCTGAACTGCTAAGTGACAGGGATGTAAAAACAAACCGACACTGGTTGCCAAACAGTGAGTGGAGGGGGACAAACACAAACACGCATGCATAAACATACAAATCAATACACGTCTCTCTCTCTCTCTGTGTCTGCTTTGGTATGGGTTTTCACGGCTGGATGCCCTTCCAGATGCCAACCACTTTACAGAGTAGACTGGAGGCTTTGTATGTGGCACCAACACTGGTGAGGTCACCAAGTAACTTGGAAGGCAAAGACTCCTCAACTGAGAAGGGGAACAGTATTGAGGTGGGTGGCTTTGTGTCTGTAATGTAATAAGCTATTGATCAACCCAAAAGCCAGTGTAGGATTGAACTGAAGAATGCATGCTTTCAAAAGAAGAGAATTATTCAAAGATGCAGAGTTTATCAAAAGCCAGTAGATTACCTGGATTTGGAAGCCAGCTGGTTCTTTGTTGATTCTGTTAAACATCTCTGTTCCCACTGAAATGATATCACAAGAGAAATAAGATACATATTGGATAAAATAAATACATACATACATAACACCCTCTACCACACACATTATATATATATTCTTCATTTGTGGGTTAACAAGGCAACCAATGGTTTCATGTGAAAAGATCTTCACAATTGTTCAAGCATGTCAGAGTATGTGTGTGTGTGTGTGTGTGCATGTGTTACTATCTTCTTGCTTTCACTTCATGCGAGTTGTAAACAAGTGTCACTGTAATGCAAACGGTGCCCTTTGTTTCTGATCCTCTGCAAAAAAAATGTCTGGCCATGAAAAGGTTGGCAACAGGAAAGGCATCCAGCCATAGAAAAATCCATCTGACCCATGCAAGCATGAAAAGTGGACAATAAAACGATATATGTACATTGTGTGTTTGTGTATACATACACATACACCAGACATCTTTCAGTTTCCACCAGCCAAATCCACTCACAAGGATTTAGTTGGCCCAGGGCTATAGTAGAAGACACTTGTCCATAGTAACATGCAGAGGGAGTGAACCTGAGACCACACAGTTGTGAAACAAACTTCCTAACCACACAGCCATGCCTGCCCAACACAGCCTTCTTCCTTTTACTCTTATAGAGATTGTTGTTGATGATGATGATGATGATGATGATGGTAAATTAAGCTAGCTAAAATCTAAGACATGTTTGTAAGAAATATTCAAGTTAATCTGGTGGAAAGTGGCAACTCACTTTAGCTACTTCTGCCTCCAGTTGTAACATCCGAGTATCTTTTTCTTGGAGTAACTTTTTCAGGTCTTCAATATTCCCACTCAAATGGGTATCTTGCTCATTATTAGTTTTGGGAGAACCAGGTTCGTTACTGACCTGTTAATTAAACACAGAAACATTGCATTAAATAATATTTACATTTAATAATTAATACAAATATTTTGTATAGTTCATTAAGACATCAACATCAAATACAGATACACTTTTATCGATATACATGCGAGAATGAGGGAACTACTACATGGTGGCTTAGCCTGCTAGAAACAGCAGCCAATAACGAAACTGTTGTGTGGTTGCTTGAACTGCTAAAAATAGCAGTAAAATCTATTCTGAATTGCAGTCTACTGTCTTAAAAAAATACTGGACAATGTTCTTGATATAGAAGATGAGGTGGCCACCAATGGAACATCATTGACTATAGATATGCTTGATCAGGACCAATGTGGAGGAATCAACAACTATGTTTAGATGCAATACACATGCACTCATTCATATATATATATATATATCTGAGTGGTTGGCGTTAGGAAGGGCATCCAGCTGTAGAAACTCTGCCAAATCAGACTGGAGCCTGGTGTTGCCATCCGGTTTCACCAGTCCTCAGTCAAATCGTCCAACCCATGCTAGCATGGAAAGCGGACGTTAAACGATGATGATGATGATGATGATGATATATATATATATATATATATGTATGTATAGTGGAGGTGCAATGGCCCAGTGGTTAGGGAAGTGGATTTGCGGTTTCGATTCCCAGACCGGGCATTCTGAGTCTTTATTGACCAAGAACACCTAAAGCTCCACGAGGCTCTGGCAGGGGATGGTGGCCAACCCTGCTGTACTCTTTCACCACAACTTTCTCTCACTCTTACTTCCTGTTTCTGTTGTACCTGTAATTCAAAGGGGCCAGCCTTGTCACACTCAATCTCCCTGAGAACTACGTTAAGGGTACACATGTCTGTGGAGTGCTCAGCCACTTGCATGTTAATTTCACGAGAAGGCTGTTCCGTTGATCGGATCAACTGGAACCCTCGTCACAACTGATGGAGTGCCATGATGTATATATATATAAACACACACACATTTACAAATATCTGGTCGACATAATAATACCTTTTCAAAAATTCGAAGCTGCCCTAATTCTTTTTCGAGTTTGTTCCTCAACTGTTGTTCCATCTGTTCTCGTTTTTCTGTGGCCATTTGTAGTGAAACAAATGCCTTCTGTAACTGGTCCAGGCGATCCATATAAAGCTGCTTCTTTTTACACTAAAATAGAAAAAAAAGAATATTCACAATTAAACCATTAAGTCATTTAAAGCATAAAAAACATCATCGACAAATTATCATTTTTTTTTAATACCTTGTGTATTTACAAAAAGTAATTTAATTAATCATTAAGGTGTTTTAAGACTTATTAGCTAATCAGCACTTGAACATACCGCAGTGTGGTTTGTGCAAGTTACCTCCCTATATATATAACGTCAATAATTTACGCCATCCCCACTCATTTTATAGCCTTGTGTCTGAGGCTTCTTTCTGTCTGTCTATCTATATATCTACCCACCTATCTATTTATCTCTCTACCTTTCTACCTAGCTATCTTCCTCTCTATCTGTCTGGCCACATAATCACTTTTATTTAGCCTTTTCCATGTTTTTAGCATAAACTATGTTCGTAACAAACCTATCTGTCTACCTCTCTGTCTGTCTGTTGGTTTCACGGCATTTTTATTTTCGATCGAGATATTTGTTTCCTGCATTAAAAATGTTACTTCTAACACAAGTGTTCTAAAATGGGATTGGTAGGAATGAGAGATTACCTCTTCCTCTAAACGGACCACATTACTCTGTGCATTTGTCAAAGCATTGTCCAAAATTTCAATCTCTGATCGTTGTTGTTCAATCATCTGATGAGATTTTACGACATCTTCTTGTAGCAACTCTTTGGAACTTTGCAGCTCTTTGTCTGTGGAAAGAGAATAAGAAAAGGATAACAGTTTTCCTTTAAAATCACAACAGGTCTTTGAAACAATAAAAAGAATGACATGGAATGTGAGAATATTGAAGAGCAGCAGTTTTTGTAAAAGGAAAGGGGAAACATTTAACAATTCCAATAAAAGTCTGCTGAAGACTTCTGTAGCCAAATTCCTGAGGAAAGCTTCTTCCCAAGACTCATGAGGCTGGCTTCCCGGTTTCTGTGGCGTTTCTATTCCATCCATTGAATGAGACACTGGTCCATCACAGGATAACTCATTGTTGCCAGCTGAGTGGACTGGAGCAATGTGAAATGAAGTGTCTTGCTCAAGGACACAATTCACCACCAGGTCCAGATCCTGGAACCACAGCCTTATGATCAGGAGTTCAACAGCCTAACCACTAAATCATGCACTTCCACACCTGAGACTATGAAAGTAATTACAGGAACTAAACCCCTCCCCTCACACATGTAGTATAACAAGAGAGATTAGGAATTTTCTCTGTAGTTTTACTTTTCAGAGATGAAACAATGTGATGCGGTGAAATGTTGAGGTGGGATGGACTTGTCCACCTCACTAGAAGTGAAAACATAAAAAATCATTATAATTATTATTATTTATTATTATTATTTATTATTAATGTAGTGGTGGTGGTGGTGGTGGTTGTGGTGATGATGATGATGATGATGATATAGCGTTTCATGTTACAGATTTGGACAGAAAACTGAAGGTGAATAATACGTACTGACTGACATCAGGTTTGCTATAATGGCTTCCTTCTTCCGAAGCTCTGTTCTTATATCTGTCTCGCTCATCTGTAATTAAAGAAGACCATTTTATTAATACGTATTTCATTAATACACACACACAATATATACAGAGTCTATACTGATAGGGCCTTTCCTATTCTTTGGGGATAGACTTAATCTGTCTTTCAGGTCTGATGACAAACTTTCTCTTACCAGAACAGCCCCTAAAACCCTAAAGACTAATTCTGGAGTCTGTTTCTCAACAGTTCTGTGGAATAGTTATGAAATTAAATGCTTAACCTCTCCTGGAAGTGGAGTCATACTTCTGCCTTACTATATAAGTCAAACGTCCAATTGGGGGTGGGTGTCACAGTTGGAGTGCCTTTGATTCAAGGACACTTCAGTCAAGCTAACTTCAAGGTGCCTAAACACAACAACAACTCCACAGATAATACAAATAAATACGAATAAATATAAATAAATAGATCGATGACTGACCTCTTGGTTGGCAGCATTTCCAATACCTTGTAATTGTTCTGAAAGAAAAAACAGGAATATTTTTGGTTAAAAGATTTTAAAAAAAAGTTCTGATATTTGGGGATATCTCACAGATAACTGAGGATATCAAGGTAACATTTAACCCTTTCGTTACAGTATTTCTTTCAATTATTTAAAATCTAACAAAGAATTTAGTAAAATAACTTTATTATAATTAAGCTAGTGTTAGGAACATAAATTGTGACTAAGGTTTGGTGGAAGATTTTAATTCAAAACTTATGAAAACAAGACATTTGTATTACCAGAGCCAGGTTGATAACGAAAGGGTTAAATGAGTTAGGAAATAAGGATAGAATTAAGAAAATTTAATGATGAGAATAACAATATGGACATTTGGCCAAGTTGTTGTGCAGTGAGAGAAAACTCAATACCACATGGTGAGGAAGCAAGCTTCTAAACCACATGGCCAGAAATATTTGGTTTATGAATTTAATTTGTTCCTGAAGGAACTATTTTTCCCACGGGAAATTCAAGAGACGGTGCTATGAACTTGAGCAGGGATGTGCACTGAACAAAAAAGTTAGACAGCAACTGATGCTCTCCTCCCACCGATACCCCATGGCTGCTGGCTGGAGTGTTTGTCACCGGAGACAAATGATTTGTTTGTGATGAGAGCTATTTGCAAACTGTGTTTCCATTGAATTAGTAGTAAAGGTGATTTATATTTAAGGAACTGAGAGGGACAAAAAAAAAAGAAAAAAGAGGGGATTTTGTTTTTACCTTTGTAATATTTGTTCTCTGACCCTATTTTTTTGTTTTCTTCTTCCAATTTCCGTCTGTAAGCTGCTTCCCATTGTTGAATTTTGCGGGATTTCTGTTCCAGAGTTTGGTATTCTTCTGTGACTTTAGAGATCTCATCTTCACACTAAACCAAGAAAAGGAAGATTCGTTTAAAAGCCATGTAAAAACCTTCAACAGTAAAAATGTTTCATTTCCTAACACCATAATCACTGACCATTTCAAAAACAAGGACAAAGAAGGAGACTCAATATGGTCGATTAACATGCTAAAGGTGGTATCCAAATCTCCCTCAATGCCCAAAATAAATCGTGAGGGTCACAGTAGGTACATCTTTGCTCAAAGGTGAACTCAATCAGGGCTGACTTGGGGCTGATTAACAACAACAACAAGAATATACCTCTGTAGGTTGGTATTGGTGTTTAATCCCAGGTCAGAACCTGATCAAGTTGACTAATGATCAAAGGCATTTCAGCTATGACCATCCTGTTGGTTCTTGTGAATGTAAGATCACATTATCCAGTGGTGTGAGGAAGATTTGACTACTGTTTCTGATAGGTTGTGTGACTGACTATGCCGAGGTTCTTTCATTAGATCAAAAGTTCTGTGGTTATCAGATTCTTTGAAGCAACCAAAGACACTGTAAACAGGGCTACTCCTAGCATCACCATCACCATCATCATCATCATCATCGTCAGCACACTACGTGGTCCCTTGCATACACATTAGAGGATTAGAGACACACACACACGCATCACATACACATTCATGTTTACGTATAATTGCAGAAATTCACACACATATATACACAATAAATATACACACCTTTTGTAATGTCACAACTCGTTTTTTACTTCGATTGAGATCCTCACTCATAGTCTTCAGTTTCTCTTTAAGGAATCGGTTCTCATTGTTAAGGATTTCAACAATATGTTTGGTACGAGCCAATAGCAACGCTGGGTGCTGGTCTGACTGCAGAGTTATCTCCTCTTTGTGGCTTTCTAAAACGCTGAAAAAACCAAATAGAAAATGTGTAAGACACAAATTTAGGGAGAAACACCACTTATCATCATTATTTAACACCTGCTTTCCATGCTGGCATGGGTTGGACGGTTTGATAAGGTCTGGCAAACCACCAAGCTAAGCTGGGTCGCAGCGTCAGCTTTTGCATATTTTCTACAGCTGGAGGCCCTTCTTAACACCAACCAGGGTGTACTGGGTTTTTTTTCATGCCACCACAATTAGTGAGGTTGTCAAGTGACTTGGAAGACAGGGAAGGAACAGGAGCCTGTCGCCCCACAAAAGCATGACCTAGTAGGGGTAGTATTTGAAAAGGGAAAGAAAATGTCAGCTGTTCAAGAGCTGAAGTACGGTAGGACAAGGTTACATTGAATAATATAGTCCAAGGTAGTTGAAAACTGAAAAACATAAGAGATACTACACGCTACATGGTTTCTTGTCCTGCAAAAAATAGCAGTGAAATCTTCCTCAAACTGTAGCTCTATTGTCAGGTGGATTACAACTCACCACATTTGATGGGTTTCAGATTGAAACAGTTAAAGGGCCAAATACGTAGTGTTTGCAGAGTAACTTCCCTTTAGTTAGTCTGATCAAATCTAACAAACACACACGCAGTGCTAAGCTGACTAATGTTTTGTGAGTGAAATTGGTAGACAGAAACTGTGTGTGAAAGCTCATCATGTATGTATGTATGTATATATATATATATAAATATAAAAATATATGTGTGTGAGTGTGTGTGTGTGTGTGTCTGTGTGTCTCTTCTCCACCGTTTGATAACTGGTGTCGATTTATTTAGGTTCCTACAATCTAGCAGTTTGGCAAAATTGATCAATAAAATAAATAATAAACTTAAAAACAAGTACCAGGGGTCAATTTCTTTGACCGAACCATTCAAAGTGGTGCTCCAGCATAGCCACAGTTCAAAGACAGAAACAAACAAAAGCAAAAAAAAACCCAGGGAATAACACCATAGCAATAAGAAAGATACTCACGAGTTTGTGTTTTCTTTGGTTAAAGGACTTTTCTCTCCAACATAGAAGTGCGAAACATTCGAATTGGCTTGACGAAATTGAGATTCAAACCTTGTAAGATCTGGCTGAGATCTTGTGCGCTCAACCTTCTCCAGCATTTCATAGGAACGGCGTAAATCATTCTTTACAGTATCACTCTCAGATTTTGCTCTGGGATACTCTGGCGGTGGCGGTAAATTGCTAAGATATTGTAATACTTGTGGATCCATTTGGTGTTGAGACCAACATTGTGTTGTGTATGCAACAGTGGTTGGCACCGTTACTGTGGCGTTCATCGGAATCACCTGAGAATCGGCCACTGTACACGTTACCATTTGACTGTTTTGCCATTCACCAGAAGAAACGGTTGGTGTTAGTGATGCGGAATAATATTGAGCTGTGGGTGTCGTATAAACACTGGGTATATTTTGCTGGGTCGTTGGGGCGAAAATGGGTTGGTTATTCAGATCTTTTATGTCCACTGGTATTTGCATTCCAAGCTGAGCTAACATAGAATATCTTGGAGCTGTTTTAAGATCATAATACATTTCTTGTGTATGTGTTTCCTCTCCTTGTGGTTCTTGTCTCTGAGAGGTACTTAGGTTTTCTGTCGACGAAAGTGACACATCTGTACTTGTTTCACTACCAGAAAAACTTTGGCGTAAACCTTAACAAAAAAACAAGGAAGAAGAAATTTTTAAGACATGTGTTTCCATGGATACATACATACAGTCACAACAATCTCACCCAATTAATTCTGTAATATTAACTTCTAACACAGACACAAAGCAACACATGATATTGATCTCAATGTATGACTGGTACACTTTGCAAACAATAAAGAGTAAAGTTAGTTGCAGAACATAAAGGAATGCAAAGCAATTTATGTTGCTTTACCAATTCTGCTTTTCTTTCAGATTTATGTCAGTTCTTGGTAGAATTCAAGCAAGTCATTAATAAAGAGACAAGGCTCTTTTGTCTCAGTCAAAACAGTTCCTAGGGTTTGCAAATGTTTAAGTTAGTGTGTGTGAACATATGTTGAAAGTGCATGTGGATATACTTGCACTCATGCAATGAGTGCATGTGTTTATTTAGCCCATGGATCTATATGCTTCATTACACATTATATGCATGTGTATGTGTCGGATACAGACACGAGTGTGAGGATATGTCAATTCCGGAAAACATGAATGGAATGTCTTTGGAATGTATTACAAATCTTCACTGCACCAATTAACCAACTGGATTTTGTGGGTCATTTTGCTTTGTTCTTTCATGTGAAACCCCAGCATTTCAAGGCTTTTACGCAACCCCAGTGTACTCATGCATACATGAATATGAGTACTTGTAAATATGTGAGTTCATCTGTCTGTCTGCCTGTATGTTTTCTTATTGATTCCTAACCTACACTGTATTAGTGTTGTAGTAATTAATGTCAGGCTGTGAACTGGTGCCACAATGCAAATGAATAAAGGAGTTGTACCTGGCACCATCTTGTTTCATCGTAACCCTTGCCTAAGATCCATTTTCCATGCTGGCATGGGGTTGGATGGCTTGGCTGGCATCAACAAACCAGAGAACTACCCCAAGCTCCAATGCCTACTTTGGTATGGTTTTTGTGGTTGGGTACCTTTCCTAGCACCAACCATTTTACAGAGTATACTCAGTGCTTCTTTTATGTGGCACCAGCACTGGCAAAGTCACCCAAGTAATTTGCAAGACAACTACCCTCAACTGAGTAAGGGGTATAGTATCGAGGGAGATGCTTTTGTGTCAAGTGATGAGAGGCTAAAGTATGAACAGGGGGACAGAAACAAGTGACTTTAGGGTTAATCATGTTTCTCTTCAAACAGCTTTGATACTCGTTAAGAGATAAACTATTAAATTCAAAAGAATAAAACAATGGCACCAGAATAAGTTACTTACCAGGCTGTAATAGTTGTTTAGAATGTCCTGGGTATGGCGGTGGATCTCTGTACGGTGAGGACTGCATTTCTAGAAATTTTTGTTAAACTGATTCCTCACAAGCTCCAAATTGAACTGCAATGAAGAAGAAATGAAGGAAAATTAGAAACCAGACACATTACTAACATCGTAGATGGATGTTTGTATCTCTTTTTGCTAATATAAATCAAAGAATGCAAACAAACTAAAAAAATGGGAAGACACAAATTTTATTTTCAAGTCAGTGACTAGGTTGCAGTTGGTGTGAGGAAAATGTTGACACCAAATAATAAATATTTAAATGAATTTAACAGATTTTTGGGTGTTTCTGAATGGCTAATGTGTGTTTTCCTTGCAGTGAGGTGGGGAGCTGACAGAATCATTACAGGACAAAATGCTTTTTTACATTCCAAGCTCAAATTCCATTGAGGTCAATGTTGGAGGTTATCCTTTTGATGTTGATAAGATAATACCAGCTGCACACTGGGG
>NC_068984.1:145906084-145906987 GCF_001194135.2 Octopus bimaculoides | reverse complement strand
GGGGGGGTGATGTAATCGACTTACACCTCCCCTGAAATAGCTGGTGTTGTGCCAAAATTTGAAACTGTTCTGAAGCTAGTTAGAGACATTATTACTGTGTCATTCCGTCCTCTATTCCACATTGCAGTACCTTGGACAAGTTACTCCTACCACTGATTGATGTTGGTCAATGTCTGCTGTAAGGAATTTGATGGACAGAGGCTGCTTAGGAATCATGAAAATGTAGATGTATTTGCACATTTTTTACCAATTTAAGTCAGCACAGAATACAGAAAATTGGGAAAAAAAAAAAAAAAGAAAGAAAACTGTCACTTATAATATCTGTTCTGCACCTAGTTACAGATACTCCCTTACCATTCCCACAATCAGAAATACATTAAATCAGTGATTGGCTCTTTACGAACTTGCAACAAATGACAATATTTTCGCAAATCACAAAATATTAAATAAATAAACAAACATGGTGTAGAAATGGCTGTGTGGTTAAGAAGCTTGGTTTGTAACCAGGTGGTTGGGGGTTCAAGGTCTTTGCATGGCACCTTGGGCAAGTGTCTTCTGCTATAGTCCCACACATATATGTCTGTGTGTGTCTTTGTTTGTCTCCTGCTCACTGTCTGACAACCAGTGTTGGTTTGTTTGTGTCTCTTTGACTTAGTGGTAATGAAGATTGATAGAGTAAAAACAAATCAACTCAGTACTTGTGCACTGGCATTGATGTGTTTGACTAAAACCCTTCAAGGCTGTGCCTCAGCATGGCTACAGTTGAATGGCTGAAACAGAGAAGAAGGGTGGAGAAAAATATACAGAATTTTGTTGTTAGAAACACTTAACATACCACGAGAGAGGGAGAGAGAGGGAGGGAGAGAGAGAGAGAGGGAGAGAGAGGGAGGGAGAGAGAGAGAG
>NC_068984.1:145903214-145906045 GCF_001194135.2 Octopus bimaculoides | reverse complement strand
GAGAGAGGGAGAGAGAGGGAGGGAGAGAGAGAGAGGGAGAGAGAGAGAGAGGGATAGAGATAGAGAGAGAGGGAGAGAGATAGAGAGAGAGGGAGAGAGATAGAGAGAGAGAGAGAGAGAGAGAGGGTAAATATAATAACTGTGATATTTACTTGTTTTTTGAAATTGATGGAATCCATGTGAAGAATTTCTTAAAGGCAAACCCACACAATTCCAAATGCTGAACTAGGCCAAAAACTAAAGAACCAGTAAAATGGACAAAAATAGGCCAATGAATCACCGAGAAGATCTATTTTAAGAAGGTTAGCACACCTGCTATGGGAACATTCCAAACGAAAATGAATGTCACTAAAATTAGAATCCCACTCGCTCTCTTCGCATTCTTCAGCAAGAGACAGATGGAAATCAGAGTGGGGTTTCCTTGCAGAAAATTATACTCTCTCTCTCTCTCTCACACACACACACACACAAGCAGAAGGGTGGCAGAGCTAGAGCGATAGAACAGCCAAGAATCCTCCTCCTCCACCCTCACATCTTAAAACAAAGATATCACAGTGGATAATGTAGTCTGGGGTACACTGTGCCTCTCCAGAATGACAGCATCGTTATGGCTGGAATGCATTCGATCATATTTCAGTTTGGCCAGCACTGACCTGGGGTTAAACAACAACAGCAACTAATAACTACACCATCATCTCTCTTAGGTCTACTTGATCATGGTTGACCGGGGTTAAACAATCTCAATAACAACAACAACATTCTGCAGATAGGTGTGGGGGAAGGGGGAACTAGCTGTAACTGAATGGCATATCTTTTATTAGTCTTGTGATGGCTGACTGCCAGAATGTCTTGATTGAAAGCCAATAGTTAAGGAATTCACAGTTACAATTGTATTAAGTAGCATTATTTTCATTGGTGATGGTCTTTAGGTGGAAGTCTTTACTTAAACACTGTTAGCAGAGAAAAAATTGAGCGTGGGGGTAATCACTGTGTAGAGTAGAATTCGTCGGCTTTACACACACACACACAATATATATATATATATATATATATATATATATATATATATATATACACACACACACTGCTAAGTATTTTGTCTTCTATGTTTAAATTATATACAATTATTATTAGTACTATTACATAAACACACACACATGTAGTATACGAGTATGTCTAGATATAGACACACACACACACACAAACACAAGTATATACAATGCGGGAGTCTCCGCCGCCGCCGCCACCAACACCACCACCATTTATGTTCCAAGTTCAATTCCTACCCAGGACCAACTCTTGGATTTCATACTTCTCCAAAACAGTCAACACAGCTAGACATCAATTAGCAACAATGTAAGTCGTTGGACATTAGCAACGTCAATATAGCTAGCAACATTTAGTTAGGAAAGCTGAAAGACTATGTTGTTAGCAACAACCTTAGTCTGTCTCGTTTGATGGTAACACTCAGCAAACACAACAATTTGCAACAATATAAAACGCTAGATATTGTTCGCAACAATCAACAACACTATATACAATCCAAGATGCATTCATAGCAGAGCAGTTAAAAAGTTCAATTCACAATCATAAGAGACAGGGTTCGATGCCAAGGTATGGTTCAAACACACACACATACAAACAATAGATACACGCATACATATATAAGCATATAGACATATACATACACACAAACACATACAAAGTGATAGCAAACAATGACGAAAGTCTATTTTTTTCAACTATAAATTATATACATACATACATATATATATATATATATATATATATATATATATATATATATACATACACAGAGATATGCACATACATATATACACATACATACAGCTGATTTGTTTCAATTATTGAATTGCAGTAATGCTGAGGCACCGCCTTGAAGAATTTTATTCGAATAAATCGATCCCAGTTTGAAATTTGGTACTGATTCTATCGGAAATTTTTACCGACCTGTTAAGTTAAGGGGGTGGGGCGTGAACAAAACATCGGCCAAGCTGTAGCACCAATCTGTAGTTTACACACGCGCGCACACATTCGCAAGGAACATGAAAATTAATGAACATATTTATATGGGACGAGAATCAGAGAATGGTCTCGATAAAACAATTGGAACGAGTAAAGGTGATTGGAAATTATTCTTACCAATGTTAAAGAATTTTGAAGTGATAACGTATCAAAAACATAATTATATCTTTCGTTAGCAGATTAAAGCATCATCATGTATGTATGTATGTATGTATACATACGCACAAATACACAATCATACTCTCTCTCACTCTCTCTCTCTCTCTCTCTCTCTCTTACACACACACATGATGTTTGATTTTGTGTTAAGTTAGAATTAAAAAAAGCAACAATTGAATAATAAAACTGAAGCATTTCTCAATACTTGTTAATAGAGTACATGTCAAGAAAACTTTTACAAGAGGGGTGATAGTGACTTCGAAGTTTCGAAGTCTAACAGGCCGAAATTTCGAAATCACTCTTCTTATTGAAAAAGTTTAATAACCGCACACACAGCTTGAAAGAAATGATTTGTTCTTCTTGGGACATTTTTGGAAATTAAAAGTTTGAAATGAGAGATGTTACAGTTGACAGGCAAAGCTGAAAGAGCGTCATAGATTATTATTATTATTATTATTATTATCATCATCAGTTGCTATTATAATCATTACTGTTATAATTATTTATCACACACACACACGAAATAGTATATAACATCATATATATATATATACAAATAGATATAGGGTAAAAATTAATGATTAATTAATAATTAGTAATTTTACCAAGTAGTTCGGTGTGTTAAA
>NC_068984.1:145902561-145903204 GCF_001194135.2 Octopus bimaculoides | reverse complement strand
TATATATATACATATATACAGATAGATGCTACTGTAAACACATGAGCCAAGCACAGCAACAAAACAATGAACTTACGGAACAGCAAAAACGAGAGCAGGCATAAAGAAGAGCTATCAAGTAAAGTTTCTCGCTTGCTTACTTAATACAGTATCTTCTTCATCATCATCACTACGGCAACCACTGTGCTATTTCAAACACCGATGAATCACCATTAGCAGCAGTAAATGATACTAATAACATTAGTAGCAACATTATATTCATTACTAGTGCATGACCTGTTGTTTCATGCTTAGAATAAAGTTTTACTTCGTGGGGCTTAATGCAGTTTCTGTTTGAAAAATGCATTTTTAGATGTCGGAGATAATGGATATGCAATTAAAAAAAATTGTATTATATGAATAAACGGACAGGGATAAAAAGATAAAGAAATAAATGGATGAAAAAGTTTAAAATTTAAAATTGGGGAAGGGGATGAAAATTGAGCCCCTTATTAAACTTTATAACATTAATTATTAATCATTAATGTTTGTTTCTCATAAAATGGTGCATATTTAATTTATATTAAATTATTATTCACGATTGTTTAAGGCAAACACAAATAAAAGGCAAATTCTTTTCACTTTAATGTTTTTGTCTGTATTT
>NC_068984.1:145897104-145901434 GCF_001194135.2 Octopus bimaculoides | reverse complement strand
ATATATATGTATATATATATATATATATATATATGGAAAGTTAGCACAATCATGTGGGGAAAAACGCTGAGGGGTGTTTCTTCCGGTTCGTTATGTTCTGAGTTCAAATTCCACCCGTGACCGACTTTGCCTTTGATCCCTTCGGAGTCCGATGACAATAAAGAACCAGTTAAGTACTGGAGTCGATGTGATCGACTTAACCCATTCCTCTATGAGGAGGTTTAATCTGGTCGAGATAGCAGCTAAAGCTCCCTCAAATCCCATCCATTCGTTTTAAAAAAACAAACAAGACGTATTTAGATAGAGTAGTCCAAGATGTCTTTCATCTTTTACCGTTTTTGGTCTTTGTACACTACGACCATGCTGGGGCACCGCCCTGAAGGGATTAGTCGAGAAAATCGACCAAAGAACTTATTTTATCGGTCAACCGAATCACTAAGTTACAGCGGTGTATACAAACCAACACCGGTTGTCAAGTAGTAGTGGAGGTCAGACACAGGCACAAAAACTCGCACATACATATATGGTGGGCTTCTTCCAGTTTCCGTCTACCAAATCCATTCACAAGGCTTTGGTTGGCCCGGGGCTATGATAGAAGATACTTGCTTAAAGAATCACACGAGTGGGATCGAACCCATAAACAAATAGTTGGGAAAAAGTGAATGCCACAGCCACGTCTGAGAAAAACAAAACAAGGCAGAGTGGTCATGGTCGGAAGGCTTTGATCACAAGCCTGTCTACTCAATCACAGCCGACTCCGGGCTAAACAGCAGCAGTAGCAGTAGTAGTATTAGTGGCAGCGGTTTAAGTGCATGCAACAGTTGATAGACGGGTCGAAAGGAATGAGCTGGAATGGGGCCAAACTTGAGGAAAAAGGTTGGTCCGTCGTCGTGGCTTGTCGTCGGTCGGTCATCATCGTCAGCCAGTCAGCAGACGACGACATTGCGGGGTGTTTGTCTATTTTCCTTTTCACACTGAATGAGAAGAAGGAAATGACGACCAAAATATGTTGTGAATGGAATGTGGAAATAGAGATGCATAGAAAGAAGACAAATATAGATACAGAGAGGGAGGGAGGGAGAGAGAGAGATAGAGAGAGAAAGAGAGAGATAGAGAGATAGATAGAAAAACAGATAAATACGCAGAGGGAGAGAGAGAGAGATAGTGAATGGAATGTATAGAGATAGATAGAAGGATAGAGAGGGAGGGAAAGACAAAGATAGAAAAATGGAAAGAAAGAGAGATAAAATGAATAGAACGTAGAAATACAGACAGAGAGAGAGAGAGCGAGAGAGAATGGAATGTCGAAATAGAGACAGATTGACCTTGGTAGACTGTTATCAAAGCAACGACGACCATGACAACAAGCCAACGCGGGAGACATTACGTGGTCGATCTTTCAGTTAGAAATAGCAACTAAATATTCCCCACTGTCATAACAAAATAATGAAGGATACATTGAATAATGTAGTGGGGGGGGGAGTACATTAAGCTATAGAATATACAGAAGATATAGGATGGCCATGGCATGAAATAACCGAATTTCCCCGCATCACTTTTTGATGGTGGATTTGTCTGTTCAGGACGGATCCGGGTCTAAACAACAATAGTAATTACTTTTGAATTAAAAAAAAACAATAAAAGGATAAGAAATTTGCAGGGAAGCAACATCGATTCTAGTATTTAATTGGTACTTTATCGACCCAGGAAAGGCACAGTTGATCTCGTTATGTATCGGAACTGAAAACGTAAGGAATCGGAACAAATGCTACATGACATTTTCTTTGTTTTTTTATTATTATTATTATTATTTTGTCCCAATTCCAGACAGCAATAATAAACGCAGACAACTTTCCCCGAACTTCTGTGAAGAGTGGAGCGGGGTGGGGGTGGGGGTGGAGATAAGAATTTAAGTCGGTAATAAAGGAATGCCAGTTTAGACGTTCGTACACCCCTATCACTTTTCAGCTATTTTATTTCCACGAAAAAAGCACGTCCATACATCATACCAGGCGCCCTGTTTCTCTGTAATATCTCTACGTAACTAATACACCTATGCCAAACAGCAATTTCAAGCAATAAACTGCGCAAAAACTTGGGGAATTTGGTTTATCAGGCTGGGTTGGTTGACTCGTCTACATATCTTATTACAACACAGATCATTTTATATTCATTCTTTCATAAAATAAAGTACGTCTTTTAAAATAATCACAGAAATGTAATTCTTCAACTGTTTGGTTATAACGTTTCTCATTATTAGAATGTAATATGTGAGTATAAATATAATTAAAACATAAAATTAAAATGTATATAATATAATATAGTATAATACATACATACAACATACATGTATTTGTACAACGTTTCCTCCATGGAAATCATCATTTAATATGTTTAAAGATTGTTTTACTTATTCCAGGCCATTTGGTGTATAATTAGAACACACACACACACACACGCACATGTGCATTTCTTTCTGTTGGTGCATGCGTGAAGTGCGGTATGGTCGAATGATTAAGAAGTTCACTTCGCAATCACGATGTCCTAGGTTCGATCTTGGGCAAATATATATATATTTTTTTATATACAGCCGCCGATCAAGTCATACCTTCTTAGCGAAGGAATAAAGGCACCCAGAGAGATGAAAAGAGTTAAATGTGATGATTCGGACATTGTTGTTCTTAATCATTTTAGTAAATAATGGATGAAAGGCAAAGTTGACCTCGGTGGGATTTGAACTCAGAACGTAAAGAGCAGGAAGAAGTACTGCAAAGTATTTTCCAATTCTTATAACGAGATTGCATTATTTAGTAAGAAAATAAAAATCTTACATATACGTAACTGCATACAAATTTATAGAGTTAAATTTTTAATGCACACATCTATTAATTATTCAGCCAACTAAACGATCTGTCAGTGTTTCAACGAAATTCAGGGAAACTGAGATTGATAGCTGGAGCTAAAACCTACGATAATTAAACATGAGACTGTACTACGATGTACGGTTTGGTTTAATACACACCACTGGTTGTCTGATAACGGAGTTCTGTGTTAATAACATGGAATACGATGTTGTGACGTTCATGCATTTCTCACGAATGACAAGGAATGTTTTCAAGCGAGAATTAAAACCGAATGAACAAGCAGTGAGTTTATCTCTGTATTTAAGACATGTCATAAATACATGTTAAGAGGACAAAGATACATGTTTTTACTGTCGTTTCTGATTAATCTCAAGGAAGCTCTGGTCAAACGGACCCAGACATTCAGTGAACAAGCAGTCTTTCGATTTTTTAAAAATACTTTCAACCACATGAACTCAAATTTTCACCAGATTTTTGTCAAATTCCCCACATAGATGTAAATTTGCATGTTGATGACTTCTGGTATGTCGGCATTGGAAGTTTCCGGTTGCTTGTTACTTTTTTTTTAATCTTAAATTTCTAAAAGAAAATGGACGTGATTTTCGTTACTAGCATACACACGTGTAGAATATTAAAAAGAAAAGAAAAAAACAAAAAAAAAAAAAAAACTGAAAATTTGAAATAATTCAAGTGGCTGGGAGAATATTGAAAAGATCTGTGTTCTTCAATTTTTAAGATGGTAGCGTGTGATTTGAAGACAATTTTGTTATTTCCAGTAAGTGAAGGGTCACGTAAAGGCTGAATGTTCCGCATCCACAAAAAAAAAAAAAAAAAAAAAAAAAAAAAAAAAAAAAAGAAAGAGAGAAAAATCACAGAAAAAAACAGCTACAGGAAAAGTTCAATAAATGACTTATGATATAAACTGTATTGCTAATGTGTACCAACTATGTATTGTCAGTTAATAAGCAATTTAAGTAATGTCCGCTTAATCATTGTGTCATTTATTTATGGTATTTAAAAGATATCACATTTTTTTGTGATTTTCCCCGCGTCCAAAAATGGCGACTTTAAAATTTCTGACACATTTTTCTGACTATTTCCGTTCCCCGTATAATATATACAACTTCTGTATTTATTACACTCCTTCCCACACGATGTCCTATCTAGTTCTCGTTTTCTGCATAATTTATAAACACAGTTATAACTGTCATTTATTCAAACACATATGTTATTTATTTTATAAAACGGTGTTTATTTTATAAAATTAGGTCCAATGCTATTATATAATCCTTATTCAAAGCTCATCCCGTTTCAGCCATTACTGTTCAGAGCCGATAATTAGTTACATTAATAGACACAAATTTACAACCGCCAACATCAATTACTCAACATTCTAAATATATATTCGTCTTATCTTAAGTGAAACGCCTTTGATTTAATATATATATATATATATATATATATAT
>NC_068984.1:145885090-145896592 GCF_001194135.2 Octopus bimaculoides | reverse complement strand
TAAACGCGTTCGCTCCTCGCATCTCTGTGTTTCATTAACACCGACTCATGACTGAACAACAGCAATGACAACAATTCACTTCAATACAAACGGGACCAACTTGTAGCGCCTCCGTCGGCCAAGGTCGATCGTGCCCCCGCGCATGTTTCTATGTGCAGACCCAAACATAATTTTTAGGAGGAAGACTCCTTTCCTCATCACCGATGTTTATCGAAGGGAAAGGCCTCTATCTTGCACTGACAAAAGCTGTTTGAATCTTTATAAGTACCAAATACTGTAAGGCATCTCATCCGACCCTGTAGCAGTTACGTCAATCTACCAAAGACGTTGTTGAAGTTGGCGGGATTTGAACGCAGAGAGTTCGAATAGACAAAATCAGTCCTTGACAATGAATTGTGAAGCAATACAAAGTTAATGCAAGCAAAGCCGTATGGTTAAAAAGCTTGAATCGCAATCCCTGTGGTCATAAGGACAAAATGCTTTGTGAGCAGAATTTGGTGAATGGAAAGTCTGTAGCATGCGCGCGTGATCACCAGTGTCAAATTGTATGACATCACCGTAACTGAGGCATTCACAAATAGAAATCGATAAAGGACGTACCAAATTATTAGGGTGAACATCTTTGACTGAAACCAATAAAATAGGCAAGAAAAAAAATCCCCTTGTCCGTATGTAGTAGTTATTGGTTAGCCTCCAACCAAAGCACCACGACCACTCACCATTCCTCTCTCAAAGGAAGATGAAGGCCGAAAGCGGTCAATGACCTCGTCGATCTCCTATTAACTAATTATCGACTAATTTCCTTGTTTCCTTAAATCCTGGATGGATACCGCTGCTTATTTCATCGAAATTAGAAAAGCCAAAAACAAGGTTAGTTTGGGCGAACTGTGAACCTTGAAGAATCGGGTACCAAAGTTATGGTGAGTAATAGAGTTCCCTCACCCAGCCTGTCTCTCGCCCCTGTCTGGAATTGGATAGAACCAACGGAATCTGTGCTAAGAAAATGATTACAAAAGAAAAGTTTTGGTCTTGTGACCAATGACTGTCTCTACGTATGTGTATGTGGAGAGAGAGAGAGTTGGGAGTGGGCGTAGCTAAAAAGCTCGCTTTACAACCACTTGGTTTCAGGTTCGGTCCTACTGCATAGTACCCTGGGCAAGTCTCTTCTGTAGCCTCGGACCGACCAATGCCTTGTAAGTGGGTTTGGTAGACGGAAACTGTGGGGTTTGTGTGTGAGAAGAAAAAGAAAATGAAAATATAGAAAGCTTCTAACAATGCAGAAAGTTTTACAGAAACCTTTATATTTCAGGCGTAAAGGCCAATCCTCAGATGGAAGCAATCCAATAAGTGTTTCTGCATTGTTAGAAGCTTTCTTCATTTTCCTTTTATTTTCTACTCCTGTACTACAATGCTTCAAGCAAACTACAATACCCTCTCTCTCTCACACACACAAATTATTAATCAGTAGAAGCTAAAGAGTGACTTAAGGGCCGTAAGTTCTGTGCGTTAGCATTTTGATAAGTGCAAACACGAATCTCGACCATCGAGTCACTGTAACTTCTGTCGATTATTGATAGAAACAAACAAAATAAAACGTATATATACTCAGGTTTTGAGTTTCATTTTACTGTTTGCTCACCAAATCTCTGTGTGTATGTATGTGTATTATAAAAAAAATTGAACATCTTCAGCGAAGCACAAAGTTTTCAGTTTAATCGTAATGATATAATCAATGGCACTTGATCCAACGAAAGGAGAACAAATGTTATAATTAAGTTTAGTAGAACATGAAGGAATTTGTCCACTTTAAAAGACACGGACAATAAGTTCCATAGAATGAGAAAACAGAATTACAATTACATTTATTTAGAGAGTGGTAGCCGTCATCAAGCCAGGTAAAAATAGTGTTGTCATACTATATATATATATAATACCTGTTCGAGAGCAAATAAAGTTATTTTGGCGCTCGTTGAGCATAAAGGCAGAAAAAAGCTATTTACATATTCCAGCTTATAAATAATTCAAACTATGGTCTATAAATACAGTTATTTACACGCTTTCTGGAGCATTTAAAGTTGGTGTTTCATTGTTTTAGGTTCAGGCTGTTGAAAGTGACTCGGCCTTTCCGTTGGCCTTATTCCGATAGCGCCCTTTTGGAGGCATTAGGTTCACAAGTGAGCGCTATGAGAGGAGAGGTCCTGATTTTTATTGTTCGTTAGAAATAAAACATTTAAACCAGGTATTTATTCCAAGTCGTACCTCGAATCTTAACGTTAAATCTTGGTACAATTTCCTTTCCTTCCATAATTTTAGCTTCGTCCCCTGTATATATCACACCAGTTTTCCAGTTAGAATCAAGTTTTCCAGTTAGAATCAAGTACAAAGTAGTACAATTTAAAACAAGGAGGCGAGCTGGTAGAATCGCTAGCACGCCCGGCGAAATGCTTAGCGGTCTTTCGTCTGTCTTTACGTTCTGAGTTCAAATTCCACCGAGGTCGACTTTACCTTTCGGGGTCGATTAAATAAGTACCAATTACGCACTGATGTCGATGTAATCGATTTAATTCCTTTGTCCTTGTTTGTTCCCTCTATGTTTAGCCCTCAGTGGGCAATAAAAAGATTAAAATAGTGCAATTTACACACGAGTAAAAGTATGGTAATATTTTAAGTATATTTAACAAAAAAATCTTTATTGGATTAGAATGAATTGGACATCATGTTATCGATGGTTAGAAACATGCCTAATGATTGTGCTAAGGTTTAATACAGTCTTAATACATTAAGTTCTTGTCTTCTGTAAGTAATTTCACTAACATTTCAACACAAGGGCCTCTAATCCACACAAACATTTAAGAAATGGCACATGCTGGGTAAAAGAGTATTTGAACATGAATAATGAAAGTTTTTCTTTTTCTTTTTTCTGTAAAACAAGAGGAAGGGCAATTGTAAAACGTGATTCAATGACGTGACGGGGGGATTCAAGGCAACAACGATATCCGTTGATTCATAACCATATCGAATAATACCTAGGTTTTTAGAAGAAGAGCATCAAGTCCTTGTGTGCCGTAACAGGCGAACTGGAAAGGGCTGCCGCGATAAACGATACCCAACTGTGAATGAAACACTACTACTACTATGATGATGGCGATGTCCTCGTCTCATCTTCAATTTATGTTTTTCATTAAAAAAATATCTTTTACTCGTTTCAATATTTATGATTCTTTTTTAAAAGCTTGGTATTCATTCTGTCGGTCTCTTTTGCTTAATCGCTATGTTACGGTGACGTAAACAAACTAACACCGGTTGAGAGGTGGTGGGGAACGAACACACACGATGGGCTTCCACACAGTTTCCGTCAATCAGATTCACTTGTAAAGCATTGGTCGATGTGGTTTCTATGATTTCCGATCGTATCGAATAATCATTTTAACAAGTTTAAAGCGATCACTTTTGTGTCGTAAACCCATTAACCATATCTGTGGTCGCCCCCCACCCTTTTCCCTCGATACCCTAAGCACATACTTATTTTGCTTAATTGTTAATCCAGTGCTCCTTTGGCCAGTCACTCCTGCTGCATCAAAAGTACCCTTTCTGTCGTTTGGCACATAAGAATCTAAAGCCTCCAACCCCGCCAAATCTATTCTACAACAGGTCGGAATACTCTATTAATGGACAACGTTTCGTGCATAACCACTTTTCCTCTATATTTAAACAGTCATAAGCAACATGCGGCCCACATGAGTTCCTGAATGGGAAGCCAAATGAAAAATCGCCTTGAATTATTTAGAAAATGAGACCAGTCATATAATGAACCAAGTCTCGTGCGCCCCGCTTCTCGAAAAAGGTTGCTCAGACCTGATTAGAAACAAAACATCGCGAGTGTGTGTACATGTGTGTTGCGAAGAAGTATGTTTGTGTAGATATGTGTGTGTGTGTGTGTGTGTGTGTGTATGTCTAGAGAGGCAGGTAAAGCTTGTATGACTAACAAGTTCATTTTACAACCACGTGGTTTCCTGACACCTTAAGCAAGTGTTTTTTTTCTATCATAGCTTCGATCAATGCCCTGCAAGAGAAATTGGATCTAGCTCAACGGTTAACTCATCTGATCTAAGTTCAACAATGATTTTAACTGGAATAAGTTGCTTATATATAAAAGAAATTGGCGACATGACGAATTTAGTTTGTCAGCAGTTTACCGATCATTCAACCGCCACCGCAGACAGGATTGGCAAAGAAGGTGGGTGGCTGGTGACGAAATTATGGGAAATATTTGAATTAGTCTCAGTCGTTCACACATACATTCATATAATAAACATCCTGTTACATATAGTTCATAGGCACATATGTGTACGTATGCAAACAAATTCTCACACAATATGTACGTATATATATGTATATATATATATATGAGATATTATATAAATATGTTTACATATCACGTCTACCAATGCGGTTTTAAGTATTCAATCTCCACTAACGTATGCATATATCGAGTGCGCGCGCGCGTGTTACACTCACACACAGAGTAATTGTTATTACATCATTGCCATGGTTATTTTTTTAGACATTGATCGCTCAACGGGACATTGCGGAAGTCGACTCAAGATAAACCGTCCAACAACGTAAACAAGAATGTGAAACCATAGTGTGTGTGTGTGTATACACATACACAACATATTCACAAACCATACACACTACAGTTATGTCTTGTATATATAAATGAATAAAAAACACTGGCCATTTCTCTCACACACGTTTCATTAAAATACGAAGTCTGCAGATTTATTTAATTCTTTAGTTGACAGGATATCTTTATAAATATATTTTCCTAGCTCCATTATATTAACTTTTACAATCACCTAACTCAATATCAGCTGATATCAGCGATATATATATATATATATATATATATATATATATATATGTGTGTGTGTGTGTGTGTGTGGAGGTGTTAGTGGTGCTGGTGTTTAACCCCAAGTCAGCGCTGAGCGAGCAGACTTTATGATCAGAGGTCGGTGTGATGATCCAGCTCTATTATATAACGTAAAATGTATCTAAAACGACACTATCATCATGGATATACATATTTTTCTATTTTTAAGACGGACAGATGTAATTCGAAAGAGATTTAGCAGTACCAAAGCTTCGTCTTTTACGCGGCTTTGAATGGATTGTGTTAGAATTCCTCTGAGGTCAACTTTACTTTTTTTTTCTTATCCTTTCAGAGTTAAAGCATTTGAGTCGATGTAATCGAATTATCTCTTCTCCTGACAATTGCTGGCCTTGTACCAAAATTTGAAACCGTTTTATTTTTAAATCGTTAAGTCAGAGGAGAAACGACAGTAGCCGTGACATTATTCAGGCGCTCACCCTGGAAACGATTAGGGGTGGGGTTATTTTCAGACTGCAAACCAGGCCCAAATTGGTTGTAACAGAATCGATTCCATTGGTCATGCAACCAGCCTGATCTTTCATTCAATTTAAGGATACAGTATCCTTCTTTCTGAAGGCCAATCAAACTCACACCATTTTAAACAAGCTCCAGACAGATGTAACCCACGAGACACGTTATGTCTGCTATCGAACCAAAGTGCAACTAGTTGCCATTGGTTACCATATGGAGTTTGGTGATTAACTAAACAGCCTCAATCGACAGATTTAATGCTTTCTCCAAATTTCTTTTTTTTTTCTTTGACATGTTTGGTTTCTGCCAACACGTATTTGACTTCCAGAGTAAGGATAGCTTTCTATGTGATGCCACATTAGACGCACTTTTTCTCTAAAAACCAAAAATGGCACAAAAGTCATCCAAGTCCTTTTTGCATAGCTAAACCTCTCATAAACTTTAATGCTTTAAAAACTTTTTTTCCTAAATATGCATTGTTGAAAGTGGGATGCGTCTAATATGTCCCTTTGTCTTTTATGCCATCAAATACTCTAATCTTACATGTTAATACTTTGTCTATTGAGAGTCGCCGGTGATTTCTAATGTGTTATTTTCCCCCTTTTTCATGGAGCTTTGCGTTACTATGCTTCAAACTATTAATCGAATTTGAGGAAATTCATAGAATAAAGCTATGGGAAGGATGTAAGTCTCCATCGTTGAAGTGGTGCCCTCCATAAAATAAAAGAAGCCATTAAGACTTAGATAACAGAATCTGGAATATATTCTGTAGCAGGGGAAAAAATCCATAAATGGAGGCATAACGGACATTTGAACACTTTTGTACCATGTGTATCACAGAATGGATATAATATTCATTTTGAATTGGGGGAGTCACTGTTAATACCTTTGCTATAGTTTAATGTGGTACTTAATGAACTAGAACATATATATGGTTAGAAGATTTAAAGAAATGCATAATTCATAACAAGATTGGACCGTTGGTACAAAAGAAAATATGGCACAGAATCGGTTTGATAGACAAAGTGTTAAGTGAAAGTATTGTATCCTTCCTGAATGTGTTTAGTTAATCAAACGGGATAATGTGGTGTCAGTTATGTAAACGTCTATTGTGAAAATTAACACCTTCCATATTTACATTGAAAGGAATATTTTAATCACATGAGTCATTTGTTTCTAGGTCGAGGTGAATGTATCACTTCCTAATCAACAACAGATATATATAAAAAAATAATAATGTACTTATACAATAGTAATCGATAGTTTTCTGTATGGACGCACCTCGAGAGACAACAGATATGAAACATCCCCCTCTCGACTGCTTTGATTACGTCTGAAGTATGAAACATTCCTCTCAAATTTTGGTACAATGACAGCAATTTGGGGGGAAGGGTTAGTCGATTACTCAACTGGTATTTATTTTATCGATTCCGAAAAGATGAAAGGCAAAGTCGACCTCGCTGGAATCTGAACTCAGAGAACAAAGACGGACGAACTGCTGCTAAGCATTTTGTTCGGCGTGCTAAGGATTCTGTCAATTCGCTGCCCTTAAATGTATGAAATATTATTGTGTCGATGCAAACCAAATTGATCTTGTTATTTATTAAATCAATCCATAAGACGTTTTCCGTGTATGCAAACCAACTCTCTCTCACTACTTTTATGAGAGTATTATCATTTCTCGGTTGTTTATTGACATAACACACACAAACATACGTGAAATTAACTGAGGTAACTGAGTTGTGATGGCTTGCATCGTTGTTAGTCCGTAGCAGGGATCGACGGAGGAATGGGAGAAGTTTATTGCCAGGTGGAGTTTTAGAGTTTTACTGAATCAGTTGTTTGGGTTTTTATGTGAGAGTCAAAAAATGAAAGACTGTCGTTGTCTCCGAGGCTAGTGACAAAATATATGAAAGAAAAAGTGCTGTTGGAGCAAATAAGTCTACTTGGGGGAGGAGCTTTTGAATTAACTGTCTCGAAGTCTCGTGTTTGATGAGAAAGAAAAAAGAGTTTGGGGAGTGAGGTGTGTGTGTGGGGGGATGTAAAAAAAATCGAAACTTTGGAGAAAACAAAAACAAAATTCAGACTTCTATTGTATGAAAAACATCATCATCATCGTCACCAACAAAAACAACCCCTGAACATTATTATCATCTCTGCGAGTCTTAGACTCAGAGCAGGTTACCCGGTTTCCATGGCGTGGACCGAAATCACAACAATCTCCAGTCTGTAGCAGGGTTATTCCTATTTATAGCTGTGCAAACTGGAGCAACGTGAATGCAGTGTTTTTGCTCGAAGAACACAATACACTGCCCGTCCGGGAACCGAAATTACGATCGCAAGATCGTGAGTGCAATGCCCGGACAACTTGGCTACGCACCTTCACTATGAGAGACAGAAATAGTAAAAAAGATTAAGTCACCCTTTTCTTTTCTCATGAAAGTTTGGGACTTCGAAGGACAACTATGCCCAAAACACCGCCTACATGTTTCTTGCTCAAAATGACAGCAGCTCGTTTTCTTTCTTTCGTTTAATCTCAGACAAAAGACAAAGACACCCAACCTTACATTATATACTCCTCGCAGCAAAATAAGCTATCGCACTTCTCTTTATATTGGTAATATACACGTTATCTATGAACAAAATGCTTTATGTTTTAACTATTAGAGTAAAAATGTGTACTATTTGAGTGCGAGTGTGCGTCACTGAATTGTACCGGGAGGAGAATGATGTTTTTGTTTCTAACCCTGTGCTAATTCTGCACTCACGCTCACACCTACACGCACAAATAGACACCGATGCAAGAAACCCTATCTTTTGGCTTATCACACATGGTATGTAGTTGCTTATAGACACACATAAGCCAAATATATCCACAATGTGCAGCCCCTACACGTTATAAGCAGGGTGTCATTTAGAGCACTTCCTGTTGAGGTTAGTTTTAGACTTCCTAACGCATGTTACACACAAATACTATTGTTAGCAAAATCATTGTACAAACCATTTCTTGTACTTATTAAATGCAAATATCTATGATTGAATCCCTGTTAACCTTGGGGAGTGGGAGAGGACTTTGCCAGAAGGATCATTAAAATAAGTTTAATTCATAGTGTTGTATTAACCTCTGTGTCAGTGTAAGCAATACGATGATAAAACAGTCTAAAGTTGTGATGGTTTGTGTTAGGAACTTAAAATAGCTCGGAGGGGGGGGGGGAATACGTTAGTTTTAGAAGAGAAGAGATATGATGCTTCCAGCAGGGCCCTTTATAAGAAGGGTAAGAAATTACAACTGATACTTAAAATCATATAGAATCGTGTTTACTGATATATATATGCTAACATAGATCAGTGGTCCGCAAAGAGAGTACTGGGGGTTTACAGACCTTTCAATATCCTGGGGTCCGTGGGAAAACTCATTTAAATAAAAGGGGCCCTTGGTAGTGAAAAGGTTGGGAATCACTAACATAGATATCTATACAGTATGTATGTACATACGTATATGCCTAGTCTTGGATCTTCAACTCCTGATGGAGTTGTTGGAGAGCCGTCGTGGTTATACGGCATGTCGAGAGCATTTCTAAACCTCGTGTGTGTGTGTGTGTGTGTGTGTGTGTGTGTGTGTGTGTGTGTGTGTGTGTGTGTGTGTGTGTGTGTGTGTGTACGTGTGTGTCTGAGAGAGAGTTGGGAAGAAATATGGCGAAACGGTATCCATCTGTGAAAAGAAAGGATTTCTGTCTGTCAGGAAAACTGAGAAATTTATTGTTGCAATATTAAGGAAGATGAATTATCTTCCTCGTTATCATTCCAACATCTCATACACCATCTTAAATTTCTACGATATTATTTTATTATCAGGCGAAACAGCAGTATCTCAAGAAACTAGCGATCGTCTGCGTCGAGGTAATCAAGAGTTTGCCTGGCGCCATTATCACATCATTCGTCAAATGATTACTTTCTTTCATTTTTATTTATTTTATTTCTTATCAACTTATCCGCCAATTTTATGTACATAACACGAAAGATACCCCCTACCCTTTTTAAAACATGCAATTGGGATATATCTGGCCCAAGGTCGCAACATCTGATTCAACAAGGTTAGTGCAAAATCGGCGGGTGGCCTCCGGGTAGCTCTGGTATCGTGATGGAAAGAACCAAAACATTTACAGAGCTACTTCACTGCCTGATGAGACATCGACTCCTGCGTTCAGTGTCGGAGCACAGCAGCGCCCTCGGCATACAACTTTTTATCATAAACGTGACAAAGAGAAGTCTAACGTTTCGGACAAATACCTTCGTCAATGAGATATGAGTTGTCTACTGGTGTTGTTGGATATACTGGGAATTAGTAAGAGCAAAACTGATTTTAAATAAGACACACATGACTGTGTGGCTAAGAAGCTCAATTTGAAACCATGTGGTTTTGGGCTCAGTCCCTTTGTGTGGCACGTTGGGCAAGTGTTTTCTACTATAGCCCCGGGTCGACAAATGCCTTGTGAGCGAGACTGGTAGACGGAAACTGTGTAGAAGCCTGTAGGATCTATGTATGTATGTATGTGTGTGTCACATCTCTACCACTTGGTTTCTTTGCCTTCCTATAACTTAGCGGTTATTGGTTTCTTTACCTTTGCTATAACTTAGCGGTTCGGCAAAATAGTCCGATAGAATAAGTATGACTTTAAGAAAAACTAAATACTGGGGTCGATCTGTTCGACTACAACTCTTCAAGGCAGTGGCCCCTTCATGGCTACAGTCCAATGAATGAAACACAAAAGATAACAAGAGAGGAAGAGGAGGGGAGGCGGTAATAAAACGGTGAACCAGTGTCAGTAGGAAAAACGGTCAAACAGAACAGAATCTCAGCTAATCGCTTTCACATTCTTCATTATCTAAAAAGTCTATTGTTTCATCTAATTCTTCATAGTCTAGTTAATTCCTCAAGTTGATTCCTCTTTCCATTCCTCTTCTAATACTATCCAGGCCACACCAATTACCAAAATTCTTAATTCGAGAGAAGAAAGTTTCCTAGAACTGTCAGTGTGTGTGTACATATATTATGTACACACATTGCTGCTTGTATACACATATATAGACTTCAAAAGTAAGCACTATGGGCGATTTCGACTAGAAAACTTCATGGCGGTGCCCCATCGTGGCCGCATTCCAATGACTGAAACAAGTAACATATAAAATACACACACACACGTATGTGTGAGTTTATGTTGATGTCTCTAGGTCCAGGTCAGCCTTGTTCGAAAAGCAGTAAATGAAAAAAGGACACGGCAGCTATAACCATACGATCATTTTTACGGCTTTCAACATTATCTCATGCGTCCTTCCTCCTTTTTAAAAGGCAGGGGGTGTGATTTGAGGGAGAGCTGTCAGCTATTTTTAGCAAATGAAGCGACCACATAGAGGCTGCCCCCATTGGGTTTCATACATGTGTGGTGAGGAATTATAACAAACACACATGCGTGTGTGCTGTCAGCTATGGTGTCGATGGAAAAGTTCACCGACTTTAGGGAAATAGTTTCTCTGGAGTTGTTTGTACTTTCATGCCAAGCTCTTTGAGAGAATGGAATGTTATAAATATATATAATAAGAACAACGAAGCTAGTCAACCAATGGTGGTACCGTTTCTCTGCCCTTCCCGCTCCTACTTCGCATTCTCCCACCACGCACACTCTCTCACACTCACTCACTGTACACTCTTCTCCCACTTGTACTAATCACCTCTCCCCATCCCTCCACTTATATACATGGAATGTATGTAAGCGTGTGCGATATGGCTCCCGCTTTTGTTCATGTCGAGATAAATACAGACACATGTGTGCTATGTTTATACACACACATATATGCGTGTGTAACGAAAAGAAAAAAGGATATGGATCTCAGTCAGTTGAGACGATGAGTATTTGTTTTTAGTTGTTCGATTAGTTAGATTGTCTTATTTAAATTATAGTGTAAAGAGGCTAAGTGTTTCCCTCGTGCCCTTAACATCAGAAATACTCAGGCAAAAATCAGCGTAAGATAGTGAATGGAACAAGATGACCCTTTGAATAACAAGGGCAGACAAACCACTCAACGGGCTTTTACAGATT
>NC_068984.1:145874576-145882324 GCF_001194135.2 Octopus bimaculoides | reverse complement strand
TATATATATATGTATGTATATAAATGTATAGGTGAGTATATATATACTTATATATATGTCTGTGTATGTATATAACTTTATAGATGCATATACACAAACACACAAACGAACACCCATAATTCTTCAGACTTTACTCTTCAATATTTACTCATCTTTCTTCTCATTCCTCTCACTTCTCCCTTCATCTCTTTGTCACCCTCCTCTTTCTCCCCCTCTTTCTACTCACTCCCTCCTCCCATCTTCCTCCATAACTCACACTCTCTCTTTCTCCCCCTCTCTTTCTCTCTTTACCTTCTTACCGCCGCCCGATACTCTTAAAAAATTTCCTTTGTTCTCTCTGCTTCTCACCCTCCTCCTCCCCTTCTCTATCTCATGCAAACGCTTATTTCTCACTTGTTTTTAAAGCTTTCTCTATCTCTCTCTGTCTCTGTCTCTGTCTCTGTCTGTCTCTCTCTCTCTCTATGTTGTTGAGTCACCTTTTTTCTCTGCCTCTCTATTTCTCCATCTCCCTTCTTTACTCTTTCACTTCCTCTCTCTCTATTCCATCTTCTCTGTGTAGTCGCGTAGCCCAGTGGTGAGGGTGCTGCACTCATGCTCTTAAGATCACGGTTTCGCTTCCCAGACCAGCAGTGTGTTGTGTTCTTGAGCAAGCCGCTTCATTTCGCGTTGCTCCAGTCCAGGCGGCCGAGGAAGCACCAAAAGAAGTCCTTACGATCAGAGAAATAATGAGACTGAGAAATTGAATGATGGTTAGGGGGACAAGGAGATTTGAGGAGAGATCTGATTTTAGAGGAGGTGAAAAAGGCAGACGATGTCATAAGAATCCGGAAGGTAGTAAAGCAGGGGCAAATTAGATAATTTCGAGTGTCCACTCTGCTAAGGTTAACAGGCAATGGAGCATGTCCTGAGTTCATGTTGACTAGCTCTAACCCAAGAAAGGCATAAATTGTGTATGTGGAGGAGTCATACTGTGAACAAATCTTCACAATGCCGTATATCATAGAGCAGTGTTTGGAGTTCCAACAGCCATTGTCAATAATATCTATTGACTTCTAAAAGACATTCGACGGCGTTCGTCGAGCATTTTGCGCTGTGAAGCACTGCAAAAATAACGTACAAGATTCTGAAACACAGCATCGCAATCGTTAGAAGTATTTAAGTCCAGTTGCTGTGTGACGGAAGAAAAGGAAAACATTGATGCTTTGTTGTTACCCCAGGAGTTTGTCAGCGACGTATCCTGCTGCTATTCGTTTATTTACGCAAAAAGACCGCAGTCTACAGTAACGATTGATGGCATCTAAAGATCAGAAATGACAGACGCTTGGTCGATATAAGAATTCTTCATTGTTAGCGGAATCCGGAGACAGTTCAGAAGAGGATGTATAGAGTGTTTACAATCTAAAAACAACAACTCCAACACATTCAAACCGAATGTTTAGGAAAATATAGACAATGTAGTGTGAGAGTGGATGTTGTCTTTAGCTGGAGGACAACTTCTCTAATATGAATCAATATAAGATAGATTTGACTGCTAGAAATAATAGTTTAATCTCTCTCAAATCATACCCTATCATGATATTGTCTTTACAAAGGAAATGTCACAAAGGAAGGTGCAGTGATTGATGTATAGTAAGAAAGGGAAGAATGCTTTCGGTTAGAATGCTCTGATTATAGAACCGTTGTTTAAAGGATGACAACATCAAAGAACAAAAGCGATCAGTATTCAGTTATTCGATAAGCTGAACCAACGTCTCATTGAACTAGTGCGAATATTCCACAGATACGTGTACCTTTAACATAATTCTCAAGCGGACAGAGTGGGACAAGATTTGTAATTCAAAGTCTGGAACTTTGAATTACAAGAACGATCCTACCGCTCACAGCTTGCGTCGAGTCGCCAACTTGTGATTGGGGAGCGAATTTCTTAACTATTCAGATATGCTGCGCCCCCCAACAACAAATATATAAATATATATATTCTTAGTGAACCTGGTTACATGTTACCAGTGGCACTGGTAACATGTAATCCGGTTCAACCCTGAGCATGGTGAGGCTGTCCGGCGACTAAACCGGCAAACCTACTAAGCCTGCTTGGTAAGAAGGGGGATTTTCGTTGGATACTCTGCAGAACGAAAAGCAAAAGTGTGAACGAACTCAGTAGAGTCAACATCCATCCAACAGTTAGGAGTGAGTGACCCCTTGTCTTTGTTTAAACATCTCTCTAGAAGGAAAACCTTGATATAACACCCGTGACTTCGTCTGCATCCAATGATGTGAGCTAGTTCTTCTTTGGGGGCAAACGCATACGCTGTTTAGCGATTAGGATTATCCCTATTCAAAGGCTTTCTTTACTTAAAAAAACAAAAGCCTCAGGCTTTGCTTCATTTTAGCGTCTCTGTTAGGCATTGTATGATTTGGTTTGCCATAATAGCTGTTGCAGAAAAAGGCAAAGCACCCGAATGAAAAGTTTTATAATGGAAAGGAGGCGTGTGTAAGCACCAGCGGTAAGGTCCCTGAACACCTGCAAGAAGCACCCATCGTTGCCAAATTTGCGCAAAGGAGTCTAGGTCCTACAACAGACTAAAAAGCCAGATCCATGCTGTTCGTACTTAAGAGAACACTCAAGCGATAGCATTGCTCGGAATCGAGTTGCAGCCATCATGTATACGTGTGTGTGTGAGTGCGTATGTTGTACATTGTTAATAAATAGACAGGCATTTATAAACATATTTAATTGCGTAAATAACTCCACAGATATTTGAATATGAACGTAAGAAAATTCAGCCAGTTTGCATTTCTCTGTGTAATTTTGGCAGTTTTTGATAAGAAATCAACTTGTTTTGTTTATAACCTGGAATCCTGACAATTAACTCTTTTCTATGAATAAACTGCGATGACGTAAATAGATCGATCTTCTGTGTGAACGAAGCACAAGTACCTTTCTGTGTGTGTATGTATGTATGTGTGTGTGTGTGTATGTATGTATGTACGTACGTACGTACGTACGTACGTATGTGTGTGTGTGTGTATGTGTGTATGTGTGTGTATGAGTGTTGGTATGCATGTGAGTATGTATGTGTGTGTGTATGTATGTATGTATGTATGTATGTATGTATGTATGTATGTATGTATGTATGTATGTAGGAACACATTTATATATTTGAATGTATGTATTTATTTCCTTGTTGCTGGCTCTGGAGGAATGGTCAGTTGCCATTGCCTTAGGTGGTCCCCCTCAGACCATTGGGATTGGTGCTATTAATGTTCTTGAATGTTTGTAAGTCAACACCTGGAAGAACGACATGAGCACGGATGATATTCTAGGAGGGGGGCATTCAGGGGAAGAAGGACTGGTCATTGTGATTAATGTAGGGCTTGGAGCAGCTTTGATTGGACATCATCCATGTGTTATGAGAGGACGAGGGAAAGGAGTGGACGAAGAATACTCGAGTGGAAGAGGCATCAAGCTCAGCCAGGTCTGAGGAGCTATACATACCATACATACCATACATACATACATACGTACGTACATACATGCATACATGCATACATACATGCATGCATACATACATACATAATACATACATACATACATACATACATAGATGCATACATACATACATGCGCACATACATACATACATACGTACATGCATGCATGCATACATACATACATACGTACATACATACGTACATACATACATGCATACATACATACATACATGCAGCGCATACAAATATTCGGACGTAAGTACACACACACACACATACACAAACACGCACACACACACGCACATACACATATATTTATATACATACATGGACAAAGATTGGCCTAGGCCACATCAAACTTAATAAGCACTACCTGGTAGATATATCCATGCATGCATCCATACATACATATATATATATATATATATATATATATATATATATATATATATATATGTATGTATGTATGTATGTATGTATGTATACACATATAAAGCACTTTTGTCGATAGTAAACTACATTAAATGTGTTTCATCTTGCTCTCCTATTAAGAAAAGCTGAGAATAATTTCTTGAGTGTTATTTTTTTGTTTTTGTTTCTTTCGTTTTTGTTTCTTTCGTTTTTCTTTCTTTCGTTTTTCCTGACTTGAAAATTGGCAAACATGTCCTCCATTACGTTTGACAATGAAAATTTCCATTAAAAAATATAATATAAAGCAATAAAAATTGGGAAGACTTGATGTGTCCGACGTTACTAAAACGTTAGAACAGTGCTGTTTACTGGTTTCTAACACACTTGAAACATGTGTGTGGTCTATTTTGTGAATACTTTTTCAAACGTTCCACATTCTTACTTTCAAAGAAGTTAATATAATTTCTGTTTACCAACATCACACTGACAAAATGTTTCAGATAAATCTGGTCAGCAGATACAAGACACATTCAAAGTCGGTTTTTTTATTTCTTCTTTTTATTTCTTCTTTTTATTTCTTCTACTTCTGCTTGTTTGTTGTGGTTGTTATTTTTGCTGTGATTCTTTCTTTCTTTCTTTCTTTCTTTCTTTCTTTCTTTCTTTCTTTCACCACCACTACCACCACCACCATTGTCAATGTTCTTTTGTCTCGTTTGTCTTTCACCACCACCTCAACTACTACTACTACTACTGCTCCATCTGTCCGCCTATCTCTCCTTCCTTCTTTCTCCGTCCACAATTACTGGGAGGGTCGTGGAGGGAGAGTCCTCAGGTATACCTCCTCCAAGGGACCCTGTCTGAAGCAACCGTTATTTCACTTACCAATCGTTGTTCCCTCCTGGAGTCTCTTCAGGGTCCTGGAACACACATCTTTGTGCTCCTACCATGTCTCCCAAAATAAGTTGTTAGTTTATCGCTGGTTGTACCGACACTGCGTGGAGACTAATAAACCTTTCGAACGGACATCTCTGCCTAAGAACCGAATGTGTCTGTTGCTGTTCCGCGAGTCTGACGATGCGGTCTGGTCCTTCTTTCGAGCCCTTTTTTATGTTGCAGTTATTGGTGATCTTATTCGCGCCAGACACCAAAAGGTATTTGTATTACACTTGCGAACTCCACACAGTTTCCATCCACCCAATTCCACACAAATCTTATGATTGCAAAGCGAAATTTTCAACCACTCACTCAAACCTGCACATATCATTAAGCAATCAATACTGTTTCTAATACAGGCACACATCTAGAAATTTGGAGTACGAGGTGAATCGATTAAATGAACCCTAGTACTTAATTAATACGTTATTTTTATCGACCCTCCAGAAGGATGAAAGCAAAGTCGATCTTGGTGTGATTTGAATTCAAAAGATAAAGACCTGGAACTAAATACCGCATGTCATTTTATTTGAAACTCAAAAAATGTTCTTAGTCCACCGTAGGCAGACGATCGATATTGAGGTGAAAATCTGGACACCCTGACATGTTTCATAGATCTTGTTGAAAATATTTCACTTTAAAATTGTTAGTAGTACTAGAGCAAGGCATGGATACTATCCTTCCAATGAGCCTTTAACTAACAAAAGGACTTCAATACTTAGTTAAATAATAAATCAATTATAACGAGTGACCCAGGTTTTGTTTATTTGATTTTTCTATTGTTGTCAATTATTAAAGCTTTCAGTGATTGTGACAAGCAGTTTGACTAGACGTTGGGTGTTTTTAGAAGGAATGACAGCTATGTAGGATCCGATTAAAGATATGAGGAAGGGAAGGAGAAAAGAAGGAGAAGCGAGCAGATGGACGGCGAGGTAATAGCTTTAAAGCTGTCAATAACGGGCGCACACGTATTCACATACGCAACGTGTATTCAAATACAACATACCATACACAAACATGCATTCATTGAAATGAATAGAGAAAGACAATGAGTTGTAAGAAGAGGTAGGTATGTAGAGAGGTAGATATGTGTGTAGCTAGGTGGGGAAGGGGGTAGGTACCCCAGCTATTTCATGGCAGTATTTATAATGAACTGAATAGCAATTGTTGACAGATGTTGTGTGGCACCTGCCGCTTCATGACGCTTCACTGACTCCAGTAACGCATATCCGCGTTCCCCCACCCACCCATCCACCCTCACGATCATTTTTCACCTTTGTGTTGGCTGATTACTTGAGATAGTTACCTGACATTGTCCTTCAATTTCTGACTAACTTTTCATGGCTGCTAATAAATAACTTGCGATCGTTTAATACAGTTGGATAGTTCAATATTCCTCTGACTTGGCTGCAGACGACGGCTTTGTGTGCGTGTGTGTGGTGGTGTGGTGGTGGTGGTGGTGGTGTGTGCGCGTGAGGAAATGTACGTGTGTGTATGTATACAGTTAAATGTACGACTGCCAATGTTGCATTTAGTGCTCCATGTACAATATTATCCAGCCAGCTTCTAATAAAGTGATGTGGTTACTAATCTACTCAACGGTATTACTGGTTACGATACACAGAGCGGAATGTAGGAGAAATTACTGTAATTCTTTTGTGGAGTCGATAGAATAAGTATCGGTTTAGCACTAGTGTCGATGTAATCGATAAGGCCCCCCCCATTCACCAAACGTTGGGTCGTGTGACTATAGTAGAACGAATTATTTTTGAATTTATCAAAAAAAAAAAAAAAAAAAAAAAAAAAAAAAACGAAATAGAAAAAAGCTCGTTGGAAATCTGGGATTTTTAAGAAAACATCTTTGAAATACTGAAAATATTGTTAGTACAATTTGAAGAAAATTTCTGTGGTGACTTTTCTCTCTGTTTTCGATAAAATGACAACTACAACAACAATTGAAACAATTTCAACCAGACATTTAGACAAGATGCTGAAATATTAATGGATGTCAAAAGACATTGACCAGTGTAACACGATTTTTGTCCTTGGGTTGCAACTGATATTTTTTATTTGCTGACCCCTAGAAAGCATGAAAAATAGCTAATATTTCCTCCAAACTTTGCTTTTGTATAAATGAAAGGCTCTTCGTTTCAGTTTCCGTCTACCAAATCCACTCACAAGGCTTTGGTCAACCCGAGGCTATAGCAGAACACACTCGCTAAGGTGACACGCAACGGGAGTGAATCTGGAACTATGTGGTTGGGAAGCAAACTTCTTTCTACACAGCCACGCCGATATATATATATATACATACGTACGTACATATCTATCTATCTATCTATCTATCTAGCTATCTATCTATCTATTCATCTGTCTGTCTGTCTGTCTGTCTGTATGTATGTATGTGCTTATGTTGCTGTTTAGGCCCAGGTCATCCTTGGCCGCAGTCTAATGGCTAAAATAAGTAAAAGGAGCATTATATATATTTATATCATATATACATAATGTACACATCCCCACACACGAGTATGTTTGTGCCTTTGTGAGTGTTCTGTACCTGCTCGGCTAAGCTGCGTATGTTTCAATGTTAAACAGGTTCAAAATTCTTGATCCTCTCATTTATTTTCCTGGGCAACGAAGCTCTTAAGTCACGAATATTCCCCTTGCAAGCCTCTCTCTGAACCCTGAGTTGTGTCAAAGTCCCCTAATAAGTGTAATTCTTTCGCTGAATCCCTTCTCTTCTCCTTCTTCTTCTTCTTCTTCTTCTTCTTCTTCTTCCTCTGATTAAATTCCATTCGAGGAGGTGAGAGGAACGGGAGGGGTGTGTGGGCAGGGGCGCGGGGAGGGGACAGACCTAATGTTCATTTCTTTTTAAGTCTAAATTGTCTGAAAGAAATTGTTTTGTGCATTCCA
>NC_068984.1:145871981-145873951 GCF_001194135.2 Octopus bimaculoides | reverse complement strand
TGTGTTAGTGTATGTCATTATATTAGTACAGGTAATCCGTGATTCTTATGTATGTACAGGGTGTTCGGGGCTAAATTTGACAGTTTTGCAGAAAAGGAAAAGAAAACACAATGTCTCAAACAAAAATAAAAGTGTTTTTAAAAAACCCCAAAAGATCTCAACCAGATTATGGCTGGGAGATAGCAGTTTGCTCGAAGTAGTTGTCCTCAGCTTCCGCCACGGCCTCAAAACGGTTCCGAAACCTGGTGCATGCGTTCCTCACTGTGCTTCTGGCAAAATCTTGGAGCACTTCCTTGATCTTGGCCACCAGTTCGGCCTTGGCAGTGCAGGTAGAGCTGTTGGTGTCTTTCTCAAACCGCGCCGTACATAGTAATCCATGAGATTACAATCAGGAATATTAGGAGGCTAGAAGCTGGAACTGGCGAAGTTGTAGAAATTCTTCGGCAACCACTTCTGACTCTTTCCGGAGGAATGGCCAGGAGCGCATCCTCCTGCTACCATGCAACGACCTTATCCAGCTATGGTTTGATCCCAATCTCCAGCATCTTCAAATAGCCGTCTGAATTAAGTCTAAGACCCTGTGGGGATGAACTCCGGCATGCGAGCGCTGTCAAAGTATCTGCTGTGTCCCTTCCGGTTGACCACGGCTTCGTAGTCTCCGTTACAGCTGTCCATGTCACGTCTTAAAGCTTTTACAGGGTTCACAGAGCTCTGAGCAACTGTCACGATGTCGGCATTTTGATATACGGTCCGAATCAGCATGATACACGGTAACTCTTTCCCAATATTCAAGTAGATTCCGTGTTCGCTAACTAACATTTTCTCGACTACAACCTTAACCTTTATGCTCTCCAGCCTTTATACTCGCTGAATTTCAGTCACGTGATCTGCCTGAGGTCACGCATCCTTCCTGTTCCAACCATTACTTCACTGCCTCTGACGATCCCAGGTATCGACGCAGTTAGCTTTGTGAAATCACGGTCTGGATTTAAATCGAAAGTCACTCGTTCGCGTGTACATGCATTCATGGATGGACGTATTGTTCACTGGAATAACTTGCTCCTGAATTAACATATTAGTGGCGGAGTACTCCAAAGATAAGTGTACCTTTAATGTAACACTCAGGTATAATCTGAGTAACACTGCGCCATATGCCTGCAATTTTGAATTACTGCTATAATCGATCCGACGGGCTTCTCTACAGTTTCCGTCAATTCAGTTTCACTCATAAGATATGAGTTGACCAGAGCTTAAAGAAAATTACAGTTGCCTATGATGTCACGCTGTAGGATCGAATCCGGAAACTTCTTGACCATTCGATTACACTGCGCTGTGTATGCGCGAGGGCACGCCTGTATCATTCGCTGACGTATACCGGTTAGAGTTTTATACAGACTCAGAGCGGATCTTGGAACGAGGTGGGAAGTTATTAAGTCACTGAAAAGGTCGCGAATAGCGACGAAAGGACTTTGACTGACAAACGACCGATTGAGTGTTTAACCAACACATTAAACAAACGATCGCTTAGGTTTGTTGGTCAGATATTTAAACAACTGACTAATAATAAAGAAGTGGAATTGAACCTGTGCGTGTGGTATCATTATTTATGTAATGACCCTCCCAAGACACAACAAAATTTTATCCATCAGTGAAATAAGTAAGAACTAAGAACGTCAATAAACGTCTGTGTTCGAACAAAACTTTCCTTTAGTTATTCGGTCCAAATTGCACAGACATTGCTTTCTGATTCCCGCCATGTGAAGTAGCGTGAACCAATCTGTGGCTTGTTGGAAACTTATGGGCTATTGTTAAACACATTGCTTGAGATCAAATGAAATTTTTTTAAAAAGAAATAAAATAGAATAAAAGAAAAGAAAGAGGAGTGGTAAAGTCTGGTTTTCTGAGAAGAATAGGTCCGGGTTAAGAGGCATGCGACGAATGGATGTGCGGCAGCTGTAACTCAAGTGTCA
>NC_068984.1:145869428-145871269 GCF_001194135.2 Octopus bimaculoides | reverse complement strand
AGAGAGAGAGAGAGAGAGAGAGAGAGAGAGAGAGAGAGAGAGAAAGACAGAGAGAGAATCAGATCTGGATATTTCGAGTAATCCTCTTGAAACAGATCAGGAAATTATCCAACTGGAAGGCATTTGGTTCAGATGAGGTACAAGGATTTTGGTAAAAGGAGACATGCTAGCAGAAATGATGGATTAATGCTCAAAAAAAGGGACTTGTTTCCGATTGGTTAACTAAATAGAGATGAACACTTCTCATGAAAGATAAGAAGAAACTGTCACCTGATCACCTGTCTCCCAAAACAGTGAAGAATATTCACAGGAATATTTTCCCAAGAGATATATGACCACCTGGCTGAAAAGGGCCTCCTACCTACAGAACAAAAAGCTTTGGGAAAGCAATCCAGAGGCACCAAGCACCAATTTGTGATGGATAAAATGATTATCAGAAATAGAAAAGGAGACAAAGTGGACTGCCAATGGCGTGGATCGACAACAAAAAGGCATTTGACATGGTCCCCTACTCGTGGATTATGAAATGCCTGGACCTTTTCAAAATTGTTCCGAAGATTAAGAATGTGACTGGAAGCAGAATGGTATCCTAGAGAACTGACTAAACATTTCGTGAAAATCCTTATGGATTACAGAAATAAACCCGATGTCTTTCAAGGGAACAGTATGTCACCCATGACACCAATTCTATTAATATTACCACTGTTGCCCACTTGTAAAAGAGACACGCGTGTGTGCAGAGCAGCAATTCCGTCACACATATGTGAATGGGACTCTAAACTGAGTTGCACTCGAGTTTCATAGATGTTCTGCAGTTAGCACTGAAACAAACATAGAATTTAGGATACAGTTTTGGCAGTGATAGACATATGTGAAGTTACTAAATAGATAACTAGAGATAGTGAGGCCTCGCCTTTGTAGCGAGTGAGATCTTTTAACTGCGTGTTATTCATGAGTAGGGAGTGCTTTTTGGTAATTTAGGAAAGCAGACTTTGAAAACAAAATTCTTTCATGAGCAGAGCAGTGAAGCAGGTGTAAATATTGAGTTACGTTCTACATTTTATGATCTGCTTCTTACATTTTGTGCATAATTGCAAACGATTCTTCTCAAATATCAATGCGTTCATTGTTTTCAGACGCATGCAATTCTGTGTGTGTTTATGTAAACATGCCTACAGACATGAATGCGTAGATATATGCGCATATACATACCTACACACACACACACACACACACACACACATACACACACACAGAGAAAAGAGAAGAGCTAGATTACACATACATGTATATGTTTATGTAAACACGTATACAGACATAGATACGTAAATACATTCGCACACACACACAGACACACACACACAGACACACACAGACGCACATACGCACGTTCGCACGCGCACACCCTCCTTTTTTCCTACCAAGTGACAGTCATTTGTCGTCGTCGTCGTCGTCATCATCATGGCTGTTACACTTGCAACACCTTGATGCGAGTCCAACGAAAGTCTTCTCAATCAAGTGTGACTTTTCCATCTGCCTCGCCACCCTTGGCCAACCAGTCTGTGATGTTTTCCATCAATTGTGTTCTTTGCCTGCCTCTTCATCTACTTCCCGCTGCTCTTCAATGCATTTATAGTGATCCCTCGACTATCGCGAGTGTTACGTTCCACCCCCCCCCCACGATAAGTGAAAATCCGCGAAGTAGAAACAGTACTGTACTGTATATATTTTTATTTTTATTTTTATAATTTGTATATATTTATTTTATTGTAAATGCAAAACAACACCACGGAGGAATCGACCTAAGCTTAAATAATAAACCCCGATAGGCGAAGGATTAC
>NC_068984.1:145868119-145869418 GCF_001194135.2 Octopus bimaculoides | reverse complement strand
GAGGAATCGACCTAAGCTTAAATAATAAACCCCGATAGGCGAAGGATTACTGTATATTAAATACGTGAATACTTAATGTATACACGTGTGCATGCATAAATTATTATAAAGATTGGCTGTTTATAATGGTGCAGGCATGGCTGTGTGGCTAACACGCTCAGCTTTCTATCAATGGCTTCAGGTTCAATCCTGCTGCGCGGTATCTTGGGCAAATGTCTTCCCGGGCAGACCGATGCTTTGGGAGTGAATTTGATGGACGGGAAGTTTGTTGAAGCGCATCGTGTATATATGCATGAGTATGTGTATGCGTGTGTGTGCGTATGTGTATGTGTATGTGTGTGTATGTGTCCCCACCACCGCTTGACAAGCAGTGTTTACTTTTCACGTCTCACAACGTAGAGGTTTGGCAAAAGACACTGATAGAATTAGTAGCAGACTAAACAATCGGTACTGAGGTCGATTTGTTCGACTAAAAACTCTTCGAGTCAATGTTCCAGCATGGCTGCAGTGTAATAACAGAAACGAGTAAGCGATAGAGGATAGAGGATCGAAGATAAACTCACACAATCCTACATAGGTGCATACGTAATCTAAAGATGTGGCATCGAAAGTTCTCATTTCATTTCAGTGGTTTTGTTTGTCAATTGTTTATATTTCGTGAAATTTTTATTCAGAATCTTGATCTGGGATGAAAATTTACTTCGCTCTTTTCTTCAATAGCATAGAATCCACAGATCACTTCAGCCATTATGGACATAGCGAAAAAGTGCCAGAAAGCGGCTGTGTCCGACAATAACTTAAGGGATTGTATATAGATGGCTTGTGTGATGATACCTCATTTTGATGTCTACGATGTTTTATTTGCCTCGCTGATAGAAGCAGGTGTTATAGATTAGAAGACCGCCTTATTGATACAGCTGAAATAACTAAAGTTTTGTTGTTCTTGTTGTTTTTTTACTATCAGAGTGATCTTGAGGCTAGGGCGAGTCTTTCTCTTTCCAGGTTGTAAGGATTTCGATCGTCCTTATTGACGTAGCGCAAACAATTTGGATTAAATGAACAACAAAATCAAAAAAAAAAATTACATTAATCAGATAAATTTGAGGGAAAAAGGTGAAACTTTATACAATCATAATTTAGCACAGAGACATATAATAGCATCTTTTGCTTGAGATTCTATTAGTCACAGGCAATGGCTATGGGGTTAAGTGGCTCGCTTTGCAGCCTTGTGGCTTTGGGTTCAGTCCATCGTGAGCAAGTATCTTCTACTATAGCTCCGAGCCGACTGACGCCACGGAA
>NC_068984.1:145865102-145866066 GCF_001194135.2 Octopus bimaculoides | reverse complement strand
TATTACATGAAGGAGGCTGCGAAACGGCCGTAATCCTAAGGATGACAAGTGTTTAAATACATACATTCACCTCTCTTACTTCCTGATTTTTATGGCTTATACACACACACACACACACAAATGCGATCTCGGCTGTTGAACCGATAGAACTATTCTCCTGAAAGTGAAACCAAAACGGGTTTTCAAATATTTTAGAATGCCCAGAAAAATTACTATACACAAGGTGCTTTCCAGAAGTTTTCAAGCTTTTTCAGTCAAGAAAAATTATTAATTCCAAAGAAGTACAACACACTTATCTCTTTCAAAGTCGGATCCTCTGACTTCACTGCACCGGTTGGAGCATTCCACCCACTTCGTGAAAGTCCCATAGAGGTCCTCCAAAATGAAGGTGTCCTGGACCCTAGCTACATCCTCCTTCCTCTTGAAAACGACTGCCCCCGAGGTTCTCATTCAGCTTAGGGCTCAACCAAAATCACAGGAAGCAAGGCCTAGAGTGTAGGAAGGGCGAGGCCCAGTTTTGATACCCATCTCTGTAAAGGTAGTTAGTTACTACTGGGCAACCTGCGAACAAACCCTACACCAATTTCGTGCACGTTCAGATGGATAATTCTATGAAGAGTCGCCACACCTACTCCAAACTGTGCGCTTATTGTCTTTATAGACACAGGATGTTCTTCGTCCAAAAAATTGCGAATTTTCTGGAAAACCCTGCTTTTCTGACGTACCTCTTCTCCTCACACTTCTCATCGTGCTTCACTTCCCCTCAGCCGGTTGTGTATCCCTTGTATGATGCTCGGACTCACACAAGTTAATCCGTAAACATCCTGGAGTATTTCATAAGTTTCTTTTAGCATTGTCTTCACGTCTTGACTGTGAGAAGCAGCGTTCAGGAACGTGGATTCAAAGAACTGTTACAGCCTTCTTCTTCTTCAGTCTAAAAGTTGGCAGGTCAGCTTATTAGTTG
>NC_068984.1:145862548-145865092 GCF_001194135.2 Octopus bimaculoides | reverse complement strand
GGGAAATCAATTAAACACAATACGCGTACGTACGGACACCTGCACGCACACACACACACACACACACACACACACACACACGAACTTGAACGTGACTTGAATAATTGCTAGAAATTTTGGCACAAAGCCAGAAATTTCAAGGGAGGGGATAAGACTTTTTCATCGACCCCAGTGCTCAACTGGTACTTATTTTATCGACACCGATAAGAGGATGAAAGGTTAAGTCGACCTCGGTGGAATTTGTACTCAGAAAGTAAAGACCAACGAAATGCTGCTAGTCTACCCGACGTGCAAACGATTCTGCCGGCTCGCCGTCATGACCGTGATTTAAATAATAATAAAAATGTCAAAGTTTGCTTCAATATAAGTCTAATATAGCGACTGAATGAAGGTGATGTAATGAGAAAAACTAAGGGTGCTGTCCATCTTCTTCTTCTTCCTCCTCCTCCTCTTCCTCCTCTTCCTCCTCCTCCTCCTCCTCCTCCTCCTCATTATACTAAACATTATAAACATACTATCGCCGGTGAAAAAATAAAGTGGCAGTAGTATGTCACTAAAGTAAGTACCTCTTTACCTGAGGGATTTTGCGACTTGTCATCCTTAGGATTACGGCCGTTTCGCAGCCTCCTTCATGTAATAATAAGACTTGGAAGTAAAATAAAATAACTTATTATTATTATTATTATTATTATTATTATTATTATAAACTGAGCTGAGGCATTAGTGTAACCATAATGCTCTGTTGATCTGATGAGCTGGTCTTCTTTATCCGTACTGATTCCCAAATATACAATTATATCGTATAATACATAGCATACATATTAGTGGGGCATGTAAAATAATTTGTTATGCTCTGAAATTATTATTACATGAAGGAGGCTGCGAAACGGCCGTAATCCTAAGGATGACAAGTGTTTAAATACATACATTCACCTCTCTTACTTCCTGATTTTTATGGCTTATACACACACACACACACACACACACACACACACACACACACACACACACACACACGTGATCCGTGAAATATTTATTGATTTGATCGGTCAATGTCCGTTAAAATATTATGTTAATATTTTGCTTATTCCCTAAAAACATATCAAATTTTCTCTCTAAATAAACAGCGTAATATTCTGTACTGAAACACCTGTTAGCGATTTACGGAGAATGAATGTACATTTGATACAATTATCTTGACTTTATTTATACTGTTTTAGACAACAAAAACCAAAACCAAATGAATTGGGTTTCCCTTATCGCTCTCATAAATCAAGAAGTCTATCTTAAAGTTAAGTTAGTGTTAATATATGTATTACAGGAAACATCAGAAAACTAAGCGGAAATAATTATGGAGTGAAGAGGTGGAAAGCAAAGTGTGTTAGTCATTATTGAATATCGCTTTGATTCGTCAAGTAAGTACGGGAGACAACTCGGGACATGTTTCGGTCTTATTACATTTGTACAGCGAAGTATAAACCTAGCTGTAATTGCTAAATAGTAATGTGAAAATCAATAAAGAAATGTACAGGAAAGTACATTGGTTGGCGTAGAAAGGTAGAAAATTTTGTAAAATATATAACTCATACACACCATATGCACGAAAATAGAATAGTTAAGTTAGAAATAATATACCTAGCTCTTTTGTCACCATATTTTATTTGAAATACGTTACCTTTATTTCAATGTATTTTGAAACTAAAAAAGAATCCTGCAGGTATTAGGAACATTAAAATTTACATGAAACTTCGCCATAAGATATTAATCCAGATTACTTTTAATTTTTTGTAAAGGTATTTCTGTGGAAATATTCTGTCATTGCATCGATTAATTTTTAAAATAATGGAAAATATAATAAAATATTTATTAAACTAGTGTTTGGAACGGAAATTAGCATGACATTTCGATGGAAAGTCTTAATTTAGATCAGTTTAAACAGAAAGTTGGTACCACGCAACCACAGGTGATCTTTGGGGCTTTGATATTAAAAAGATTAAAAAGGCAACGAGCTAACAGAATCGTTAGCACGCCGGACAAAAGACTTAGCGGTATTTCGTCCGGCTTTACATTCTGACTTCAAATTCTGCCGAGCTGGACTTTACCCCTCATCTTTTCGAATGAAATATGTACCAGTCACACACTGGGGTCGATATTACAGATTAGCTCCCTCCCGCGAAATTTCAAGCTTTGTAGAAGGATAGTAAAAGGATTAATGCAAGCAGCATACAGAACAGGCTGTTGGGTTCAGTTGCTTAATCCTAATCCTTGAGATTAGGATTAATATGTAAATTATGGAAAAATAACAATGTTTAAGATTTCTGTTTTTTACTTGTTTCTTTCATTGAACTTCGACCATGCTGGAGCACTACCTTCAAGAGTTAAGTCGAACAAATCGACCCCATTATTTTTTGAGCTTGGTATTTATTATATCGATTACTTTTACCGAACCGCTAAGTTACAGGACTGAAACCAACACCGGCTGTCCGGAGCTGGTGGGTGGGTGGATAAACATAAAAACATGCACACACACACACACACACACAC
>NC_068984.1:145859199-145862498 GCF_001194135.2 Octopus bimaculoides | reverse complement strand
GTCTCCCAAATCCACTGATAAGGCACTGGTCAGGTCCGGGGCTTTAGTGGAAGACACTTGCTCAAGGTGACACATAGAGGGACTGAACCAGAAACCGCGTGACTGCAGTCACATAGTCATGCCTGTCCCCATTTTGTTTACTTTCTAAGGCGGCGAGCTGGCAGAATCGTTAGCGCGCCGGGCGAAATGCTTAGCGGTATTTCGTCTGCCGCTGCGCTCTGAGTTCAAATTCCGCCGAAGTAGACTTTGGCTTTCATCTTTTTCGGGGTCGATGAAATAAGTACCAGTTACGCACTGGGGTCGATGTAATTGACTAGCCCCCTTCCCCACAAAAGTTTCAAGGCTTTGAGTAGAAATATTTTGTTTACTTTTTCCAACTGAATTCCAAATTTCAATTTATAAAGAAATTTTTTTTTGGGATGCGCGTCATTCTGTACATCATCATCTCCCTAATTTTAGATTTTAGCTATTTTGTCTCAACCATATTATGTATTTGAGATTCCTTCCCACTCCGCAGCTAATGCTATCTTTTAGCCACGTAATGTATTTCAGGTACTCGTCAACGCCCCTCCCCCTCACCTCAGCCACATTTCTGTGTGTGTTTGATATTCGATTGCAGACGCGTTCCATTTCTACTCATTGATGCCAGCTGTGTTCTCCGTTCTGTCCTTTTCAAGACTGTCTTGCGAAGAAAATCAGGAATGCTGGCTGAAAATACGACTTCTAGACACGTGAAAACGGTGTGATTGATGGAGAGAGAGAGAGAGGGAGAGAGAAAGAGAGAGAGAGAGAGAGAGAGAGAGAGAGAGAGAGAGAGAGAGAGATAGATGGTGGTGGTGATAATGGTAAACGAAGGTGAGGTTAACGGTAGTATGAGTAACACATTCAGGTGTAGAATGGCAACTATTCAACGCTAAAATGTAAAAGACTGCTTGCTAAAGTTGATCCATAAACTATTGTTACATTCACCTGGATTTTATCCAGAAATTTACAGACAGGTATTTTGAAGAAGCTACAGCCGACATTCCCAGTCCCCGCCCCACTCTTTTCAATCATGAGAGACTTAATTAAAGCTGATTAGGAAACCATGAAAAACTGTGGGTTGTTGAACAGGGTGTGTGCAAAAAATAACTGAACTCAAATAATGATGGTGGCATCAGAAAATAATGCCATATTTTCAAGCAGCAGCGCAGATTGTTGTTAGTGGAGGAAATGTGAAATAGGTAGAAGTATGTTAATGGGACTATCACGAATAAACAGCCACGAGGAGGAGACAACGAAGGAGCCTCTTTATAGTCACCCGACAAGCTGGAAAAAAACAGCCAAATCTCCTTCAGATTATATCCATCGGTTGTAGTTTTCAAATTTATAAATATTAGACCGGAAAAAATATGACTGAACATATTTTGTGCGCACAACGAAGGCGAGCGGTGTTGTGGTTAGAATGTTGCATTCCTGGTTTCAATTCGCAGATCGGAGGTGCGTTGTGTTTTGGGGCTAAATCACTTCGTTTTACGGTGTTCCAGTTCATTCGGCGGTAAACGAGTAACCTTGTAACAGAGAGGTTCCCGTTCAGGGGAAATGTTGGGATCTCAGTCCACTTAGAAAGCCATGGAAATCAAGTAACCGGCCTTGTGAGACCTGGGACTTGAAACAGTAATGTCCACGGTTGATGATGATGACGACGACGACGACGACGATGATTTTTATCAACGAAAAGATAGAACAGAGTTCGCACCGATATTGTTCTTCTTTTCTCCATGGTGTCGGACAAATCTAAGGTTTCAAACCATCTTGAATTTTATAAAACAAAGCAATTAATTTGTACCCTTTTCATGACACACGGGACCCCAACAATCAGCAGGGGTCTGCTGTGCTCCACGAGAAACGCTGCTCAGTGTGTCTTAGACATATAACGAACGTACACTGTTTTCCTCCTCAGTATCAAACACTTGTCGCAAACAATAACAAACACCCAATCAATGGCATCTAAAACTAGTGGCCAAGATTTCGAACCCCAGTGGCCAAGTCCACACCGCTTAATTTAACTTTTGCGTTGGATCGTCCTTCTCCATGACCAGAATCGATTTGCTGAAAATGTTATGCTGTCCATGTACAAATCCTAAATACATTTCTTCCAAATTATTTTCAAAAAAACCTGTTGTATCAATCCTGGGCTGTGTTTTTTGGAACAAAAGTGAAATTTCAAATCAACACAAAAATGCAAAGACTTTTTTCAACCGCATTCACAAAATGTCTGCATTGCCACATTGCAACAGCTTTTTCAATTTCTCTCCAGTAAAGTCACTAAATTCTTTTTAACTACGTTACACCAGCAGAGTTTATGTGAAGATAATAATAATTTTCCACAAGTTCATCGATATTAATTGATAACAGATCAATAGTGATTTGAAGACAGATGTGTACAGTGTGTGTCACAAAGTCAATGTCAGCGAAGTCCCTTTCAAGTTTAGTTTTCAATTGTGTCCAGGAAACACCATCACGTTAGTACTGTTGGTATTGTTTTTCTTTTCTTTTTAACCCCAGGTCAGCTCTGATCGAGCAGACGCATGATTGATGGAATGACCGTTCAGTCATTTTCTCTCAGACAGTCGTACTATTTCGGTCAGCAGTGGAAATGTTCGAAAAAAATGAAGTCTTCCTCCCTAAGTGTAAATCTAATTACAAAAATGAAACTAAACGCCCGAAATTAAAATTAAAGAATTCAATTTACTACGTTACACCAGCTGAGTTTATGTGAAGATATCAGCCACATTCACTATGCCACCACATTTGCCTCACACTAACACTCTTTGCATCATTCTCATTTTATCAAATAATAGCCCAACCCACCAAAGGAGCCAATTTATACATTTTTATTGAAATCCAATTAGCCTGTAATTGAACTGAATGTTAGTTGGACGTGTATGCAAAGCTTCGCCAAGATTGATTCACTGGTGTAGGCAACAAGATGGTAACAGACAGATGGACAAACAGTGTGTGGTAAGTAGCTTGCTTACCAACCACATGGTTCCGGGTTCAGTCCCACTGCGTGGCACCTTGGCCAAGTGTCTTCTACTATAGCCTCGGGCCGACCAAAGCCTCGTGAGTGGATTTGGTAGACGGAAACCGAAAGAAGCCCGTCGTATATATATATGTATATATATATATATATGTGTGTGTGTTTATGTGTCTGTATTTGTCCCCCCAACATCGCTTGACAACCGATGCTGGTGTGTTTACGTCCCCGTAACTTAGCGGTTCGGCAAAAGAGACCGATAGAATAAGTACTAGGCTTA
>NC_068984.1:145857909-145859189 GCF_001194135.2 Octopus bimaculoides | reverse complement strand
TGGATTTGGTAGACGGAAACCGAAAGAAGCCCGTCGTATATATATGTGTATATATATATATATATGTGTGTGTGTTTATGTGTCTGTATTTGTCCCCCCAACATCGCTTGACAACCGATGCTGGTGTGTTTACGTCCCCGTAACTTAGCGGTTCGGCAAAAGAGACCGATAGAATAAGTACTAGGCTTATAAAGAATAAGTCCTGGGGTCGATTTGCTCGACTAAAGGCGGTGCTCCAGCATGGTCGCAGTCAAATGACCGAAACAAGTAAAAGAGAATATATATATACGGTCAGAAGGTGAGCGCTAGAGATGCTCAATATAGATAACACGTAGTAGTGCTCATATGGTTTGAACTTTGACTCGAAGTCTTTAACGAGGTCAAAGCTTATATACTCATCCATTTATCTCCTGAATATATTCAGTTATTTGTATTTATATATCTCTATATATATCTATGCATATCTGCATGTATATTTATATCAAGCTTAATCCTGTTTGTCTTCATCTCTCTCTCTCTCTCTATATATATATATATAATATACACACACGAACACGCGCACACACACACATGTATATATAATAGCTTTCGCACAGTTTTCTTCTAAATTCCTCTGAAAAAGGCATTGATGACACCAAGAATTCAAGTGTATAAAAGAAAACATTAGACAAAGATTCCGCGCTGTGTGCTCGAACTCGGAACGACGTGGGCGCGATGCGTACTGCTTAACTCTACTGCCATGCCAGAACCACCACTATGTGCTGATTCTTTAGTTTATTGACAAATAAACAGCTTTTGCTATATGATATCTTAATAGATAAAACACACACAGCTCGTGCAGAGCAAATGCGATCTCTTCTCATAAGCGTTCTCTCATATTGTACTCACTGACCTACTCTCTGCCTGCCTGTCTGTCTGTTTTTCTCTCTCTCTTTGTCTTTCTCTCTCTTTGTCTCTCTCTCTCTCTTTCTGTCATCATCTCGGCTAAGATTTCACTAATTAATTCATCAACAGGCTTCTTTCCGCCAAAGGATCTGCGTTTTAATAGGACATGTGACTTTGTTAACTTGTTCTACTTAACTCAAGTAGTGAGCGTACAGCACAGAAGAAAGTATGCCCTGCTGAGTTAGGATCGGAATTTTTGTCATTCGTAATTCTCGGCTGTTGAACCGATAGAACTATTCTCCTGAAAGTGAAACCAAAACGGGTTTTCAAATATTTTAGAATGCCCAGAAAAATTACTATACACAAGGTGCTTTCCAGAAGTTTTCAAGCTTTTT
>NC_068984.1:145853571-145855900 GCF_001194135.2 Octopus bimaculoides | reverse complement strand
ATATATATATATATATATATACATACATGCATACATACACACACGCACACACACACATACATATAAATGTATGTATTTATATATGGAGAGCGTGAGAGAGGGATATGGAGAGGGGGAAGCGGAAGGAGAGAACTGAAAAGAAAGTGAAGAGGGGAAGAAGGAGTAATGTCAAAACATTCTGGACTTCGTAGTGTGGAGAGTTGGTTAAAATACCTTTAGGTTTGATAAAGAGAAAAAAATTTAACAATTGGAGATAAGAACGCGTAGAAATGGAGATAACACACGTATGCTGTGGGACACACACACACGCACACACACACACACACACACACACACACACACACACACATAGACACACTATGGCATTTATTTAGGCAGGTAGTTTTATAGGCATAAACATTGTTGCCCATTTCGCGCAAAATACAGAGCCTCTGGAGCGCATTTGTACTGTGTAGACAGATACTCATGTGAAAACATCGACATGTAATTAAATATATTTATATATGAGTATGTGTGTATCCCCTACCACCGCTTGACTACCGGTGTTGGTTTGTTTATGTGCCCCACAACTTTGCGGTTCGGTCAAAGTGACCGATAGAATAAGTTCCAGGCTTTAAAAAAAAAAACAAGCCAAAAGACTGCATTAGTACTGGAGTCGATTTGTTCGACTGAAACCCTTCAAGATGCAGCCCCTGCATGGCCGCTGTCCAATGACTAAAACAAGAAAAAGATAAAAAGAAAATATATGAATGAATATCAGATTATCAGTGTCACAATACTGCAAAAGTATCTTGCAGGCCAGCAGCAGCAGCAGCAGCTGTTTGGGTTAAATAATTCGGGGGGAAACCCTTTATCACAGTAATTACTCCTCCTCGTTTCCTTCCTTTACTATTTGTAGTAGTTTCCCTCTAAGACATTGCATTGTTTCTCATTGAGAGCCTGAAGCAAACTGAAAGCCATCGAGATGAATGCAAAGAAAATGAATTGGATTTCACGAGGCTACACATCTTAGAAAATAATCAGCGAAACTCGTAAAATATTTCAATGGTTGTAACAAACTATTTAAGTCGTCGTTGGAAGACACGCCTAGCTTCGCTATTGTTTGTTAATAACACTTCCAGCTTATAAAGAATGCAGCTAATCTGTCTCTAGTCAGTCTCTTCTAACCCTGATAAACAACACGAACAGCTTCATAGCTTCAAGTAATAATATATTCTTATTTATTTGTTGGTATGTGCGCTTTGATATTTGTGTGTATATATGCGTGCAGACAGGTATATAAAACTAACTTGGGACATATGCAAATGTGGTTGTGTATGTGGTATGTATGTGAGGTTAAGTGTGTATCGTGGCACTCCGTCGGTTACGACGTTGAGGGTTCCAGTTGATCCGATCAACGGAACAGCCTGCTCGGGAAATTAACGTGCAAATGGCTGAGTACTCCACAGATACGTGTACCCTTAACGTAGTTCTCGGGGAGATTCAGCGTGACACAGAGTGTGACAAGGCTGGCCCCTTTGAAATACAGGTACAACAGAAACAGGAAGAAAGAGTGACAGAAGAAAGTTGGGGTGAAAGAGTACAGAAGGGTTCGCCACCATCTCCTGCCGGAGCCTCGTGGAGCTTTAGGGGTTTTCGCTCAATAAACACTCACAACGCCCAGTCTGGGAATCGAAACCGCGATCCTATGACCGTGAGTCCGCTGCCCTAACCACTGGGCCATTGCACCTTCACTTAGGTGTGGATATATGTATGATGTGATGTGATGTGTGTGTGTGTGTGTATGTGTGTTTGTGTATAGAGAGAGAGAGAGAGAGAGAGAGAGAGAAAGAGAGAGGAGAGAAAGAATGACTAAGCAGGTGTATCTCTCTCTCTCTCTATATATATATATATCTATATATATATATATATGCAAATATTTGTGTACTTAGGGTATGTATGCATTTATGTATGTATGAGTGTACGTATGTATGTGTGTGTGTGTATCTGTTTAATGTGCGTATGTACACAAACACACGCATACGACCATGTGGCATTAATCATACGCAATAGTCTAATATCATGTGTGTGCGCGCGCGTATGTGTGCGCGCGCGTATGTGTGCGTGCGTGTGTGTGTGTGTGTGTGTGTATGTATGTGCATATGTGTATGTGAGTGGTGTATGTTCCGATTTGAATATGTATATGTATATGCATGTATATATATATAGAAACATATATGGACGTATGTGTGTGTGTTTGTGCGCGTATTTACATGTGCATATATATATATACATACACATATATATATATATATATATATATATATATATATATATATATATATATATA
>NC_068984.1:145849666-145853262 GCF_001194135.2 Octopus bimaculoides | reverse complement strand
ATATATATATATATATATATATATAGTAAACCTGAAATTTAGTTCATAAAACACTCACTAAAATATAACATGTTGCACAGTGGTTATCGAACCCGAAACTAGCTAGTTGCGAAACAAATTTCATAACCACACGGCCAAGCTCTGCACATATGCACCCAATTAACTTCCTTGTTAAACTCCGTCAGATTTTTATAATCTAATATAAAAAAGTAAAATAAGCTTGAGCAAATTATTAGCGTGGAAAATTGGTTATGAATGGTGCCGAGAGAATGGAGCAATTTAACCTAAGGAATTGGGCCAATGGGGTTAAACATTTGAAGTGCAACTCTGGATTATTTAATAAATGTTCTGCTGGTGAAAGGTGGGCTGTGATTGGGTGCGAGGAACATAGAAAATAACACAATGATTGATAGACAGGTGGTAACCAAGAGAATGGTGGTGGTGGGGGTGGTGTGAGAAGAAATAATCATAATTCACTTTAGTGACTGTATTGTTGTTGTTGTTGTTGTTGTTGTCGTTGGTGTTGTTGATAGTGATTTAGTCTGCTAACGAAATGATTTTTCGGGACGTTTACCGCAGGCTTAGGCGTTTTAAACAGCACATCCATGTTAAGTTGGATGTGCTAATTAATATTCGTTATAAAGGTTGCTTCTTTTGCTAATAGCAACTTCGTACACAGCCTGCCAGCTTTTCGCCACACCACTGGCCGTTTGACCAGTGTCGTTCTATATCCATTTGACTGATTTTCTGTCTGGCTCTCGACTTGGTCAGCTTCCGCTGATGATTCTCGATACGGTGAAACCACGTGATCTGCGTATGTAATGACGGAATTTCGTCAACTGAAAATAGAAATTAGATGCTTTTAGCATTTGTCGTATACACACGATGTTTTTGTGGGACGTTTACAGCAGTTTAAGGCGTTTTAAACAAGACACCCAAGTAAGGGTATGCTGATAAATAATGATTTTAAATTTTGGCTCGAGGCCACCAATTTCGGGGAGGGACTGAGTTGATTCCATCGACTCCAGTAACTAACTGGTACTTATTTTATCGACCCCGAAAAGATGAAAGACAATGTCGACCTCGGCGAAATTTTAACTCAACGTAGATAGACAAAATGCTGCTTAGCATTTCGCCCGGCGTGCTAAAGATTCTGCCAGCTCGGAGAATAGCTCTCAGTCTAATACATACACTAATGCGCACGCACGCACGCACGCACGCACGCACGCACGCACGAACGCACGCACGCACGCACGCACGCACGAACGCACACATACACACGCGCTCTCATACTCTCATACACATATTTAGTTATATACATCAGTGTATGTATTCGTGTATAGTTTCCTTTGAGGTTCATCTCAGTTCTTCTTTACGGAGTCCAAGCTGGTTGTTAACAAAGCAACAAGTCTTTGAGAATTAACATAATTCCCGGGTTTTGTAACAATGATTGATCGACAGGTGGTAACCAAGAGAATGGTTGATTTATACGAAAGATCTTTGCACTTGCATTTAAGTTCTGTATGAATGTATCCCTTTAGTACTGAGCTGTTTGTGTATGTGTGTGATGAAGAACACTATCTTCTATTTTACAATTCATCATTATCAATACTGACTTTGAGGAGTGAAGAACTTATCCAAAATTCTTTGATATTTATAGTACATCATTTCTTTGTACAGCTCAGTGCAGGAACTGAGCTTATTGTTAACTCTTCTTATAATTGTTTTCGTACATTCATGATTAAAATTGCTACCATCAAAAACTTACAGACACTTCCACCAAAATATTAGAGGAATTTTTGCTGTTTCTTCTTTGGCGGAAACTCAATAGTGTCTACTTTTTCATGAATTGATTGGTTTTGAATTTTCCCATCAATAATTCATCTTCAATCATCCTTTAAAAAATTATTAAAATACAAATGATTCCATCTTTTAGAAATAATATAGGAGATTTTCTACTAATTATCTTTTCATTATTCTTAATGGTTATTAATTTAAGCCCCTTATATAATTCTTCGTTCTTCACCTTGGGACTGGACAACTTTAAAATGTTTTAGATTTTTAAATCTAATGTTTTATTAAATGTGACGCTTTGTCTCTCACCTGCATTTTTAGATATTTTTTTCAGTCGTCACAGGTCCTTCGTCCCTTTCTGAGAAACGTTAACATAGGGGCTGCTTAGTTGGCTAGGGGCGTCTTCGACTGCAGGTGAGTCAAAATTGGTAAATGTAGGGGAGACGTAAGACTTATTGTAATAATGTCAAGAAAAGCTTCAGAGCAGAACAGCTGGTTCCTGTCACTGAAACTGAAACAGCAGCAGCAGCTGCAACAACAACAATAACAACAACAATAACGACCACAAGTGCAACAACAGCAACAACAGCAACAACAATAACGATAGCGATAACTACAAGAACAGCTGCAACAGCAGCGACGATAATGACTACATCATCATCATCATCATCATCATCATCATCATCGTCATCATCATCATCATCATCATCACCTACAACAACAATAGCAACGAGCCATGTCCATGGGAAACATAATCTTTGTTGTTTTTGTCCGATGTAATCCGTCGAGCTGAGTCATCTCTGACAATGACTCAGTATTAATTTTATTCCAAATTCCCACACCCACACAGAATATCCTTATAAGGACTCCATTACAATTTAGATACTTACTAGTTGTGTAGTATTCATCGATAGAGTTACTGGGAGGGGTTAGGGCTGAGAGCGAGGGGTCTAGCTGCAACAAAAGGCTCACACTGTTGGCTTCTTTACTACGATGCCTTCCATATGTTTCCAGGTTCGAATTTTGAGGGAAATGAGGTTAACGAAATGGTTTGATAGTCTCCATAAACTCAGTTGACCATTCTTGGGAATCCAGCCTGAAAGTGTAATGGTGGTTGCTTCTGATAGGACCCTATGGACGAAGAGCGTAAGGATCCTGTCTACAAAACCCTTCCAGGAATAAGGGGCCGAGAATTTGGATGGGTGGATGTAGACCGAAGGAATGAAAGACAAATACTCCGAAAGTGGCGAAGTGTCAGAGTCGATAGAGCTTCGAATAAAATGTATTACGGCATCTGTTCCAGGTCTCTGTGCTCTGAGTTCGAATCCCAACGAGGTCATCTTAACTTTTCATTTTTTACGAGATCGATAGTAAAAGTATTGATCCAGGTTGATTGAGTGGCAGAATCGTAAGAATATCGGATTGGATACTTGCGTTCTGAGTTTAAATCCTACCATGACCCACACGGCTCATAGATTTAATCCATTATTCGGTTTAGCATTATCACGTGGCATCCTCGGTACCTTTAGCAGGTTGCGTACATTATGGTCAGGTCATCAGTTTGAAGACCCTTTCCTCTCCACCACCCCAACGTCAATCTCAACGAACCCTGAAAAGGGTCATGTACACTGCCTTTCTATTTGGCTGAAAGTTTTAAAAAACCCACAAAAATTGACGACGGCTGGATTTGAACGTTGAACATAAAGTAACAGAAATACATGTTGCGTGAAAATTGTTTCAGGCTCTTATTCTTTCTCTGAGAGAGAGAGAGAGAGAAAGAGAGAGAGAGAGAGAGAGAGAGA
>NC_068984.1:145848790-145849225 GCF_001194135.2 Octopus bimaculoides | reverse complement strand
TACCCCACACCACTCGACACACTAGCACTAAACACTTCCCAGCACCTACATCACACACCATCATCTACACATCCACTCACCATCATTCACGCACCCATATATTACAGACGCACACATCCACACATACATACATTCTCACATATACACACGCACACGCACCTTGGTTTTGAGATCACCAATGCTTTATTATCTCCCCTTCTTTCTACCTCTCCTGTCAATCCTTTTTTTCCCACCCAGTCGTCATGTTTGGTCGCTAAATCCACAAGTCTTTTCATTCTCTCTGTTTATTTTCTCTTATTCCTTTCTGTTGAAGAGCGTAGGCTCGAAACGTAAAAGACTTTCTCCCTTCCAGAGCGTCAAGCTAATACACCTGCTTGTTGTTCATACACCTGTCTACGTCTCTTGTCTTTCAACAAATATCAACTATATATATAT
>NC_068984.1:145844493-145846848 GCF_001194135.2 Octopus bimaculoides | reverse complement strand
CACACACACTTATACATACACATGTACATACATATAAACGTACATACACACTCACGCGCGCACACACAAAAACACACACGTATATACATGTATATCTATCTATCTATATCTATCTATCTATATCTATATCAGAGACCAGCAGAATAAAAATCCGTTGTAAGCAATAGAAGCAGTATTAGATTAAAATAGTCACCTAAATATCATACTTAATGAAAATATAGTGGTTGCTCCTTCGCTATCGGGTATGACCACCTTTTGCGCTATAATTGCAGGTGTAATGCCTCCCTATTCCGGGGTCTGTCGATTTGGTTGACATACAACAATATGGCAGCATCAAGAATCTCCCTCCTAGAAACAGACGACATTTCAATGAAAGATTCAGCTGCGCAGACGACCGGAGTATTGCGACTGCTGCCGCATTTACCACATCTATCGTGTGCTTTAACGAGTGAGGAAGCTAAAGAAACGGTAGTATTTCATTGACACAGATACAAATGGTATCTCCTTCGTATTTTTTTTGTTTTTAGATTCCAGCAAACCCGAATCTTGTGTCTGTGTATTTGTGTGTGTGTGTGTGTGTGTGTGTGTGTGGAGGAGTCTATAAAAACGTACCTCCACGTCAAATTTTGTATCAACAAAAGGTTGTACGACATGAGTGTAACTCTAAATATCTGCAGATATTAATCTCCGAACAGACAAAAAAAAAAAAGAAGAAAATAATCATTGTTTCCGAGTAAAGAACAAGGCTAGCAATTTTGAGGGGGTGGGGGTTTAGTCAATGCCATCGACTGCAGTACTTGACTTGTACTTTATGTCATCGACACCGAAAGGAAGAAAGACAAAGATAAGCGCGCGCCTTCACATATATAATTTTACTGAGATACTGAAATGAATGTCGCCATTTTGGTTGCTTTAGTCACAGCGATTTGGACGACATACTTTCAAGAGTGTACATTGTATGTGCATACACGCGTGTGTATATACATGCGTTTGTGTGATTGTAACTATGTATGTATGCATATATGTATGTGTGCATATAAGTTTTCGTGCAAAAACGTGCAAAAGTCTATATATTATATATTTACATCAATTATATATACATTCATGCATGCATATGTATATATATGTATAAGCATGTATAATATATATTATGTACACGCACATACAAACATACACGTGTATATGTCTTTATATACACATATATGTGTTACATACAAACCCACACACATACATATATATATACGTGTGTCCATGTATATGCATTTGTATGCATGCATATATGTGTGTGCTGTGTTGTGTGTGTGTAAGAGAGAGAGAGAATGAGATAGGGAGAGAGGGAGAGAAAGAAAGGGAGTGAGCGAGAGAGAGAGAGAGAGAGACAGACAGACCGCAAAGTCTCTAGATATTTATCCTTTACTTAAAACCCACCGATACATATCTCCACTTCTACTTCCATTTCCTTCGCAGCCGTTTCGTGCCGTTGCCGTCCTTATCTAAAGAGACTGTTTCATGTTCAGACAATGTTATGCTTTCGTGTTGTGCTGTCAGTTACTGTTTGAAGCTTTGTGTCTGCTAACAGAAATAACACAGACCTTACCCAAAGGAATCAACGATTGAAGAAGCCTCTAAGGTAGTGGTTCTCAACCGCAACTTCCAGGGCCGCATGTGGCCCTCAAGCATCCTTCCACCGAATCCCGACGGTCTTCTCTCTGTAAATATAATACGTTTTTTTCTTTTACATTTTTTGGTGCGGGTCTCCTAAAAAGATTTAGGTTTTGGATCTGGCACGGATATTAGAAAGGTTGAGAATGGTGCTCTCAGGTGTTGATCGACCATGCAAGAAATAGCAGCCAAATCTCAACTGCAATCAATCCTGCTACTCTGTTGTTCTAAATATGGAAACTGAAACTGCAGCTTGGGTTGTATTGTTTTATATTTCCTTATAACGGGTGGGGGTTGTCATGGCTGGAAGGTCTTCGATCTGGAGCCAAGCGAAAACTAAAAGAATAAGCTGCAGCAGGGATACAAACAACAGCAACAAGAACAAGAACAACAGTAAGTACAACATCAACAATATCTGCAACGACAACAACAACAACAACAAAACAACAACGGGAAGAACAACATTATAGCAGCAATAGCAAACACAATACAACAACAACAACAACAACAACAACAGCAGCAGCAGCAGCAGCAGCAGCAGCAGCAACGGGAGAAGCAGCAAGTACAACTGAGGCAGCAACAATGACAACAACAATAATAATAATAATAATAACAACAACAACAACGATACCAACAGTCGGAGCAATAATAATAGGAATGATAGAAGTCTTGTGAGAGAGATTGTGGGGCTGG
>NC_068984.1:145840497-145841507 GCF_001194135.2 Octopus bimaculoides | reverse complement strand
GACCGTTGCCGAATTTGAACTCGGGGCGTAAAGAATCGCAAGAAAACCCTGCGCTCAGCAATATTTGCCAGCGTCCTAACGATTTTGCCAGAATCACCATTGTTGGTCTGCGATATTAATTAAAGTAATTAAAGCAGTAATCTCTGAGTGAGTCTTTCATCTACCTCAGTGGTTCACAACATTTTATAGCCCGGCGCCCCCATTCACCAAAAGTAGATTTTACAAATGATCCCTTCATATGTTGACTGGGGTGAGAGAGAGAGAGAGAGGGAGAAGAAGAAGAAGAAGAAGAAGAAGAAGACGAAGACGAAGAAGACGAAAACGAAGAAGAAGAAGAAGATTGTTTTAAATAAACAGAAGTTAATTTCGCCAACTGGTTCATCTGCGATATTTTCTTGTCCCCTCCCATCCAGGATGTGATCCTTTTGAGATATTTCTGAGCGTTCGTCACTCTGCTTGCTCATTATGTTAAGTTTTATGGCAATTATTAATTTATGTCGGACCTTGGCACATCATCAGTCATGTTTCTACTTTTCATTAGCAACACAAAGTCGTATTAATTTTTAAAATCTTTTGCTTGCTTCAGTCATTAGAGTGCAGCCATGCTGGGGCACCCAATTGAAAAATTTTTAATCGTACTTATAATATTTTTGAAATCCCAGTACTTATTCTATCGGTGTCTCTTGCCGAATTGCTAAGTTACGTGGACATAAACACACCAATACCGATTGTCAAGCTGCGGACACACACACACACACACACGTATACAATGGGCTTCTTTCAGTTTCTGTCTACCAAATCTACTCACAAAGCTTTGGTCGGCCCGGGGCTATAGTTGAAGACGCTCAATATGCCATGCAATGAGATTGAACCTGAAACCATGTGTTTGGGAAGCGAACTTCTTACCACACAACCACGCATGTTCTAATTATGGTAAAGAGTTTTTAAAAAATATATTTAAAATAAAAGAATTTTTACCTGGTTTGAATGTTTTATTTCTCTGAAAAATC
>NC_068984.1:145836855-145840042 GCF_001194135.2 Octopus bimaculoides | reverse complement strand
TTTTTTTTTTTTTTTTTTACTTATAACGATGTGTTTGCATTCATTATGATACATAAATGGCTGTTTTAAAAGTAAAAGTCTGTTTCGATTCTAAACGTTCATTAGGTCCGAACTTATTTCGGTTTCCATTGCGTATAAAGGATTGAGATTTAAAGGTTCTTCCAGTGGACGAGATGACAGTCCGTCGCACGATCAACCCTCAGCTGCTGCTGGTTCTAATTTCACACTGTATTAGCGTAGACTGAAATACCTTGATCAAGGATTAAACACACTACTTGCTCCGGGAATCGAAACCTCGACTTTATGATCTTGCACCTAACAACCCCACTGTCAGGTCACGCGCGTCACATATCAGTAAGTTTGGGTTGAATCTGCTCAAGTAGATCTATGGTGCAAGCTATTCCACTCCTGACCATCCTGTAGAGGCTGTTTTATCATTTAGCCCTTGGTCAGCCATGATCTTGTAGATGCTTGATTAAAGGTATACCATCCATCACCATCACGAGAGGATCTCTTGTTTAGCCGTGGTCAAATCAGATCCAGCAGAACTATGATCAAAAAGAAGTCCAGCCGTGACCATCACATCTTTTTGTATATCGGGTACCAGCAGCAGTGACGTGGCCAGAATGTATGCCGCTCCAGGTGTGGGGCGGGGCTTGAGTCTACTGCATCTCATTGGTGTATAAGCTTTTGCAGGTTTATTTTATTACACAGCAAACTCAAACGTGCAGCCTCCATTGAAGCTTCCCCCGGGGCCGATGGCTCTCTCGTTGCCCCCACCCCCACTCCAGCCATGCTACTGATTAGCATTTTAGTATGTGTTTTTCTCTCTTTTCAAGATTATAGAAGTGCGATTTGAGGGAAGATTAGGCTGTTATGACGAACGACCACGTGATGGATCCATTGTTGGTTTATACATTAAAAATAAAACCTGTTCTTTTTATTGCAGAGTAACATGAAAAAAAAAAAAAGAAAACAAAACAGAACAACACCAGCAGCAACAACAACAGCACTAGCGCTGAAATAACAAACCTATCAGATAAAACAATAAGGTTGAGGGAAAATACCTCAGCTGGTAGCGGAGGTTGGTAGGGGGTGGGGTGGGAGTCGACATCGTATGGAGTAAAAATGCAGATGGCAAACAATGGCGGCCGACGATCAGGCGAAAAGGTAGAGAGAGATGTGGAGCAGATGGCTGAAGGAAAGACTGCAGAGTTAGACATGTGTTGCTGATATTGGTAGGAGAGAGGGAGAGAGAGAATGCAGGAGAGAGGGGGAAAGACAGGGAGGGAGGGGGAGAGCTATAAAAAGAACAGCCGACAATGGGTCTCTAAAAATATCCAGAATGACAAATATTAACTTATTCAAGACAGGACTATTTTCCATATTTTAAAAAAAGAAGGCAAACGAGTGCAAATTTATAAATAGAATCATCAAATGATAGTGATAATAATAATAATAATAATAATAATAATAATAATAATAATAATAATAATAATAATAATAATAATAATAATCCTTTCTACTTAAGGCACAAGGCCTGAAATATGAGGGGAGGGGACTAGTCGATTACATCGACCCCAGTGTTTCACTGGTACTTATTTTTATCAACCCCGAAAGGATGAAAGGCAAAGTCGACCTCGGTGGAATTTGAACTCAGAACGTCAGACGGTCGAAATGCCGCTAAGCACTTTGCCTTACGTGCTAACGATTCTGCTTAGGCACAAGGATAAGGATTTTGAGGGAATTGGTGTCTACCAATCTCAGAACTTGACTGGTACTTTATTTTATCGGATCTTTTCGGTTTCTGTCAAGGAATTGGAAATTTTAAAATGAAGAGACTAGTTATAAATTTGAGATATTAGTGCAATTTTTCACACTGAATCCAAATTTGGATTTCATTTATTCCATAAAAAATTACTTTGAAATCTGTTACAAAGGTTCAAAGTTTGATCATTTTTAGCCAATCAGAAAACAGGGATCAGAAGTTAGCACTTTCTGCGTGATAGCTTGCTGTGACAAAAATGATTCGCGTCAAAGCTTTTAGTGTTGGTTGTAGCGGTGAAAGTGTCATTCATGCAAGGACAGCGTCCTTGTTACAATCAATACAGGGTAGACTAGAGTTTTGCTTGTTATTATGGAAATAGACATCACTGCGAGATTTACGGTCACGTGTATAAAAGGTGGCATTCGATTGGCTAAACTCACCCAATATTTTTAAACTTTAAAAGCTATTAACTTTTTATTTATTAATTTATGGCAAAAAGGAATATCATTTTCATAATTAGCGTCCAAAACTAAATCGGTATAATTAAATTTGAAAACAACTGGAAGAGAATTGAAAAAATACGAAATCTGTGATAGCAGCCGAAAAGATCCTTTTATCAACTGTAAAAGGCGTAGTTGATGTCAGCGATATTTGAACTTTGAACGTAAAGAAGCAGAAATCCCGACGCTGTAACGATTCTACAAAATTCTTCGTATGTATGTATGTATGTATGTATGTATGTATGTATGTATGTATGTATGTATGTATGTATGTATGTATGTATCTATCTATCTATCTATCTATCTATCTATCTATCTATCTATCTATCTGTCAGTCTATGTATCTATCAGTCGGTGTCGGTCAGTCTGTCTGTATGTATGTATGTCATTATTCAGTTTATTTCAAGATTTCTTGCCAACAGAGAAAGAACCGGTTTCTAACCTAGATCAAAGGTTCCTTCATTGGAATTTCAACATCAACAACAGGGCATTTTTGTATGTATGTATATGTGGTAAGTAGCTTGTTTCCCAACCACATAGTTCCCGGTTCAATGTCACTGCGTGGCACCTTGCGCAAGTGTCTTCTACTATAGCCTCCGGTCGACCAAAGCCTTGTGAGTGGATTTGGTAGACGGAAACTGAAAGAAGCCCGTTGTATATATCCACTGTTGCCCCGATCCCTGTTCATAACAACAACAACAATAATAATAAGAAGAATCCATTCTATTATAGGCACAAGGCCTGGAATTTGGGGGAGGGGTAGTCGATTACATCGACCCCAGTACCCCACTGGTACTTATTTCATCGCCCTCGAAAGGATGAGAGGCAAACTCGACCTCGAAGGAATTTGAACTCAGAACGTAACGAACCGCCGGAAGATATGCCAGTGTGTGTGTGTGTGTGTGTGTGTGTGTGTGTG
>NC_068984.1:145836170-145836780 GCF_001194135.2 Octopus bimaculoides | reverse complement strand
TATATATATATATATATATATATATATATATATATATATATGTATGTATGTATATGTATATTTGCTCACTCACACACACGCTCACAGACCCGAACACAGATACGCACACGCACACACATCTTGCCAGAGAAGATAAAGCCAAGCATAAGATAGAAGAACAATTACAGAATGGTATGCCAAACATTTGGCGCTGGAAAAACTTTTCGATTGGGTTAGATTTAGTGTGTCAGGCAAAGCAGACTAGTTTTAGACCAATGAGAGCGAAATCTCGCCTGAAATAACTATGTCCATAAAAAGCTGAATTTAATGGAGTCTAAACACCATGAATACTAAAAAAAGAAGAAAATTGTAATAAAATTAGCAATTAAATTGAAGTGAAGTATATTTGAGGAGAGCGAAGACGATTTAGTTTCTTTGGTGGCCTTTCGTAATAACTGGATAAAACGCGTACAGACATGACAGGATGCCAAGGTATGTTTAGGAGAGTATATGCCAAGGTATGGCGACAGGAGAGTATAAATGAACTAATGGTTATTACGGTTTTAGAAGGACGTACTGTTTTCTGTGGCGGCCTTATTCGTTATAAATAAATACATAAATGCAAACACAG